>NC_057814.1:173489317-173789317 GCF_018294505.1 Triticum aestivum
CCAGCGCCGCCGCCCTCCGCCATCGCTACCGGCGCCACCCAGCCCCGCCGGAGCCCCGCGCCCCGCCGGATCCGACGAGGTAGCCGCCGCCACCAGTTTTCTCTAGAAAACCGATCCGTTTTTTTAGAAAACCCTAGTTTTTGTTTTTTTAATAGACCGGTTTTATTTTATTTTTTCCGGTTTAGTTTATTTAGCGGACGTTCGTCCGTACGTTTGTTTTAACGAACGGTGTTCACTCGTTAGCCGCAGACAGTGAACGTTCGTTCGTTAGCCTGTTCGTCAGTTTTTCTTTTTCTCAGATTTTTCGCGATTATTTTCGATCGCGATTTCTGATCCGATTTTCGTTTCAGTTTATCTTTTCGCTCGTTTATCGGAATCAGGCGATTCAAGCGCCTAGATCTTCGTCTCGAAACCCCCTTTCTGTTTAATCAACTTGAATAAGATTTTGGTACTGTAAAATTTGACTTTAGTTCAGATTAGTAAATGGATCTTGTTTCTTTCGCAGTTTGAGTTTCGTTGCTCCGTTTGATTTGATTCTTTTCGCAAACCGGAGTTCTTAAGTTGAAGTTTCTGGTCAATTCTTCTTATTTGAGTTTTGCCCGTGCATCTTTGCTTGAATGCTTATGTATGCTATTGTTTGTTTGCGATAGAATTCCCAGAGTGCGAAGCGTTCTACTACGAGTCCCTAGGTTTTGCGGATCGTCGGCAAGGCAAGTAACACATTGATCATACTCCTTTCACACCCAGTTTTTATGCATTAGTTCCAATCCTCAAAAATTGCATGACTAGGATGTGATTAACTTGTGGGTATTGGGAAGTAGTTGATGAGGTAGAACCTATTGCCCTGTTATATTCAAACCCTTGGGAGTTACTTCTACGTATTGCTTATATTGCTATGCTATGCTCGTAGACGTGGTTTGGGTGAGTGAATCCATGACAGATGTGAGATGATTTAATTAATGGTTCAACTTAAGGTGGCAACTTCAATACATATCTGGGTGGATTTCTTGTCGGGCACCTGGAGAATCCAGTGTTGTCCTAGGATATCCCGGAGTACCCGTGTGATAATCCTAAGGTCCGCCACCCAGGCTCAAAGGGAACTGAGATATTTTCATGCTAGAAACTTCCGTGTGCAGCCACAAACTATTATGGGCTCTAGCATTGTTGAGTAGGTTGCATGAGCTCTTGAAGAGGTGGATCAGCAGGTAGAGGGATGTCGGTTGGTATGGTCTGCCCGGAGTAAAGAGTTAATGTTTCTGAAAGATTGTGTCTCGGTCATCCGTTTCTCAAACACCATGTAGTGCGAGAAATCCAACGGAGGAGATCGAGTCTTGTGGGGAAAAGTGTGCAAACCTCTGCAGATTGTACAATCTAACCATGGTTAGCCGTGTCCCCGGTTATGGACATCTTGAGTATCTAGTACTTGGATTGTCCTAAGTATCTCATCGCTCTAAATTAATATTGTTGGGTTGATAATTACTTTTAATTGGGATTGAGTTGGAGGAACCTTCTCAATGATGTTTCAACTACCATGATAGTTAAAATAAAACTTATTCCTTTGTTGTAGGGAAAATTGGCTTTTCACAAAACTATAACCATAGAGCTTTCCACCAGCCAAATATGCATGTAGTGATAGCATTATTCTGTTCTTGCTCTACTGTGTTATATTGCCAGCATATTCCATGTGCTGACCCGTTTCCGGGCTGCAACGTATTATGTTGCAGACTTTTCAAACAAGGAGTAAGGTTCGTTAGGTCGTTGCCGTGCAGCTCAGTTATGCCGTTGGAGTTGATGGACTCATGTTATCTTCCAAGCCTTCCGCTGTTATCGTATTAGATGGCCTTAAGCCATATTTACTGTAATAAGTTCTCTTGTGAGACATTCGATGTAATAAGTGTGTGATTGCTACTCTGTTATAAATCCTTCGAGTATTGTGCGAGTCCGTCTCCGGCACGGAACAGGAAGGCGACGCGGCTGGCGGCTGGGCCGGCTGGGCCTCGGCCCAGTGCGGTACGGCGGTAGTTTTTTTAAAACATATTCCGCCGAAGATAAAATCCTAGAAAAATAAATAAAATCTAAAAATACCAAAACAAATTTTCACCGTCTAAATAAAATATTTAGGACAGGGTGAACATTTTCTTGGCCCTAAAATGCAATTTTGAAAAATGGATATTTTTCCTAATTCAAATAAAATAGCGATAAAATCCAAATAGAATATATTATTTGATTTTAATATTTTTCCTCCAATATTTCATTTTTTGGAGAAGTCATATTATCACCTCTCATATATATTTAACATGAAATAATTTCGGAGTGAAAAACGATTAAAACCAAATTGATCCTTGTTTCGTTATTTGATAAAACTCAAATACAAAAACAGTGAAATCCCCAACTCTCTCCGTGGGTCCTTGAGTTGCTTAGAATTTCGAGGATCGCAAAACTAAAAAGGCAATAAAATATGATATACATTAATGACCTATATATAACATTCCAAATTGAGAATTTGGGATGTTACACATAAGATAGATCATGGGCACCCTGCCACCCTAATATAGATACTGGGGTAGCTTCTCTGTCATCATCATTCTTCGCTTCATCGAACTTCTTTCACAAATCGACTGACCCAAATTATACTACTAGTACGAACGTACTAAGTACAGTAGGAACACGAAGATACGAGCAGTAGTTCAAATAACGAGAAAGAACATAAAGTTCAAATAACGAGAAAGAAGATATACATAGTTCTGCTGGGGGCTCAGCACAACACACCCCTGAAATAAAACTAAGCAACTGGTCCGCTTGACACTGTAGTAGAACCAGCATGAGCGACGGCTCTGCCACCTTAGTCGGAGTCCGAGTCCACGTCCTCGACTTCGTCCTCGTCCCTCTTCCTCTTCCTCTTCGCCGCCGCTTCTTTGCTTGAACCGGATACTGGGCTCTGCTTCTTCATCCAACCCTTGTAGATATTTAAACAAAGGTAGGCATCCACTGTTGTGTACAGGATGTGATCTTCATCTATTGTCTTCGACTCCCATGCATGATGAAACTCGTGGTGAGGTTTCTTTAGTTTAGCGTAGGAATGATCAATCATGGCTGCTGCCAGGGTCAGCACTGAAGGCTGAGAGGAGGACACCAGGCTTGCCTTCTAGAGATCGAAGGGCTGGCCTACAACGAGGCCTATCCGACCCAGGACATCCCTGTCGTTCCTAAAGTCTATAGTAACGAATTTCACTGTTTCGTCCTTGAGAAAGTTCTTAAAATCCTGGCACTCAACGTTGGCATGGCTTATGTGGTAGACCAAGCACACGTAATGTACGCAAACCTGGATCACGGTGGGCTTCTTCTTCTCTGCCTTCTTTAGAATCTTCTCGCTTTCCAGGACTGTGGTGTACTCAACATCTAGCCTAGCGACCCACTCATCCTTTGAACTTTGGAACATGCATAGGAAGCGAGCAAGGCATGCTTCCACCGTCGTGGATCTACGGGTGTAGATGACGATGAACTCATCGCCGGTGATGGCTCTAACCTTGTACTCACCGCCGATCATGGAGATTTGGGAGGCCATGGATTTTGGAGGCGGGTTAGGAGAATCTGAACTGGTGTAATGTGAAAGGACGGGACGACTGGGAGCGAACTGTTGTAAGGTAGAAGACGGGGACGACAGGACGAGTAGGGCGTGCGAACGGCGTGGGGTTGTTGGCTTGCCCGGTGGATAAACGGCTGCATGCCTCCAAGGATTTCTCGAGTACTATGCGGGACCCATTAGATGTCATGTCTACTAGACCCATAGCTTCTGCGCGTTCGCACGCGATGCTGGCGGTGGATGTAACTTCACATAATTCCATCAACTGTCGCACCTCCCACGACCTTCGCCTCCCCCACGCGGTCGCGCCCTTTGAGACTTCGGACGACTATAAATGAGGAATTTTTTGCCTATTCCGCATACTCCCTCTGGTCTTTTTTATTCCGTGTAAGATTTGTGTCAAGTCAAAGTTTGCAAAGTTTTTGACCAAATTTCTACTAAAATTTTCAATATCTACAATACCAAATATATATTTTCTGAACTATGTTTTATAATGAGTATAAAAATATTGATTTGACATTGTGAATGTTGATACATTTTTCTATAAGTTTGGTCAAAGTAGAGGTACATTGACTTCAGACAAAACTTATATGCACAATGCAGACTAGTTCCTCCGCCGAGGTGCGTGCCATGTCCTATCTAGTCATCACAAGAAGGTTAGCTATTAGAGTACTACTACCTCCCTTCTAGTTTAAAGGGCTCGATTCAAAATTTTCACCTACTCTTACCAAGACAAGATAGAGGTGGTGGAATAGTTTTTGTAGTGGTTTCTAGAGTCTGGACTCCATCTTCAGGAACCTTCGCCGCCACCAGCAAGAATGCAAGGAGATGAACCAGAAAGGAAATGAGGCTGGAATGAGTAGTTTCGTATTTTATACAGTGGCAGAGGTGGGTAAATATCTGCTATACCTCCAGTGGCAAGGCCATGTCTCTACGCACACACATCTCAGCCGATGGTTCCAAGTAGATCGAACGGCTCATGTTGTCCAGAGGCAGACACACCATCACCACCAACTGAGATTTTTATAGGAGTAAGTAAATATATAGAGTAGAAAATAGAGATAAGAGTCGAGATAGAGAGTAGAGATTAGTCAATATTCTCTTTAGGCTACTCATAGTAGGAAGTATCATATACTAGTATCATGTGCATGATACTAGTGTATGATACGAGACTACCTTTATAGTGCCATGTATGACACAAAGTAGCATAGTATTTAACATGATACGGTATCTACCTATGTTACTCTAACCCCCCTCTCTTCTTTAATTCTTTGTCACATCAGCATGTTTGCTATTCCCGTGTGCATGATATCAGCTAGTAAGATACCACATTACCACCACTATGGCCAGGCTTAATCATCGCATGCAATAATTTAGTGCACCTTGAAATCTGAACGCCTGCTTGACTTTCCTTCTCCCTCCGGCAATCCCACCACTCCACCCCGTGTGGAAAAAATCTGCATGCATGACTCTCCTCCCCCCGCGCCAGGGCCGGTCCTGAGATTTCGGGGGCCCTGCGCGTCGCCGTTCCGTTCCTCGCCGCCACTAGTCGAGGAGGACGCGTCGGTGTTCTGCTCCTCACCGTGACGCGTCGAGGTGGACGCGTCGGTGTTCCCAATCTTTCCAGCACGCGCATCGGAGGACGCGTCAGCTCCCTGCTACGAGGAGAACGCCGCGCTGCCTGCCGAGCCCCCCGGCCTTGAGGAGCTCTCGAAAGAAATGGATGTTGCCTTGTGGGAGGCTTTGCCTCCAGCAGAGCGCGCAAAAATAGAGGCGGAGAAGAAGGCCGGGGAAGAGAAGCATGCCGCGGGGCAAGCTTCCTGGCAGGCCTATGTCGTGTCCGAGAAAGTCAGGCAATTGGCTCTTTGGAAGAAGGCTTGTGCGAGGGCCGTGAGGGTGGCGGAGGATGCCCGTGCCAAAGCCCTGAGTGCAGTCTGGCCCAAGCGCCTTATCTACGCTTGGCGGTACATGGACCGGGTGCATGCCTCCAGCGAGGAGGAGTACCTATTGGCGCTGGATCACCACACCGGTGAGATCACGCACGCCCGCCGGCAAGCCGCCAATCAGCACCTCGTGAGTTGCGAGGCTGAGGTAGAGGCGTTGTGTCGGCGCGCTAGGAAACGGCCGTGCACAAGGGCACTCGTGGCGCGCCGGAAGCGCTCCTGCGAGCTCCGTGGCTTTTAGTAGGAGTATAATTTAGTTTCGTAAGGCGATCTCATTAGTTTTGGGACACAAATGATAAATCCGAACGTTCGGGAATTATTAGCGTCCTTAATTAAGTATGTAAAAGGGAAAGTTTGGAAACCTTGTGTATCTGTACGCATTTTGTAAGTACGTGCATATAGCACAAACTTTACTATATACTATCGCACTACACGTCTCTCTCTATATATGCTTGCAGACTGTGCTACTCCCTCCGTCCAGGTGAATAAGTCATCTTTGGTTGTGCACTGTGACCAAGAAGGAGGGAAGACTTATACACCTAGATGGAGGGAGTACTACTATTACTTATGTACGTGCAAATGCACGTTTGAACATTACGATGCGGTTTTTGTAAAAGTAGAAAAACAGCACTAGTCAAGCTTGTGAAACGATTCAATGCAAAACAAATGCAAAACTGCTCATTGAATGTTTACTTTTAGCTTCCTTCTCTGTGGTTATTTCTCTGTCGTACTTTGTACGGAGTATCTCACTGGTCGGAAAGGCATGCAAATTCCCAAACCGCTTCCTACACCCTGTATCGAATTTTTTCCCTAACAAGTTGTGCCATGCAATTGGAATTCCAACTTGAGTATTACTACTAGTAGGAGTACCAGGGGCCAGTTCTTTTAGGCTTCTAGATTAGTAATCCCATAACTACTACCTCCATCTTGGTTTATTGGTCCCCATTGTAATCTCTGTCAAATTTTGATCATAAATTTAACTAATGAAATGTTTGTGCATGTCACATGCACTAACATTTTATCAGTTAAATCTTTGGTCAAAATTTAGCACAAATTACAATGGTGACGAATAAACCAAGATGGAGGTACTAGTAGTTTAGAAGCCCAAATAAATGAGTGAGGCGCCTTAATGTTACTCTCCACTGTGACTAGTCTTATGGGAAAAGCTAGGGAAGAGACGGCTTATTTTTTAAGCCGCCAAAAGAACTGGCCCTAGGAGTAGTAGCTAGGGATCGAGTGTGTGAGATGAACTGGAGAAAGTAAATGCAGAGATGAAATGAAAAAAAGACGGAGGGATATGATGGTTGCTTGTCCGTTTATTTTACTAGGCCACTTATTACTCGGAGTGGTTGGGTTTTGTGATATGACGGCTTTTACTGCCGCGCCACGAGCGGGGTGAGACTCCCGTGCAGCGCCGCCCTCTACACTAGTACTACATCGGTCGTGGTTTATTAGTTCCCCATTGAATTTGACTGAAGATTTACTGACAAAATGTTAGTGCATGTCAACAAAAACTATATCGTTGGATTCATATTTGAACATAGTTTCCAATGATATAATTTTAGGTGACATGCATCAGCATTTATCGTACTATATATAATGTTAGTTCAATTTTTGGTCGTACTAATCTATAGTAAGGTGCCCGTGCGTTGCACGGAACAGTGAAATGCATTGATCGAGGAGTTGTTTATTTTGACAAAGGATGTGGGGGTCATCTCATGTGTAAATGGTATCGATAGGTTTCTTCGGATATTACTTCATCTCTAGAGCTCACAAACATCCGGGTGAAATAGATGAAAAAGAATCTTTTGCAAACAAAAGCGTACAACTGTTCAACCTGCATCCAAAACTTGTGAAGAAATAACACTTATTGTGCTTTGCAAGAAATGATCTTTAAGAATTAGTTTTTGAGTATCGATTGTTATACATGTTGGCTACAGATGACATGGCACTTTCTTATAGTCAGGAGTTGGCTATACTATTAAGTATTAACCATGCCCTTATACACCTAGACGGAGGGATTAAATCAGGATGACTTGGAAGGGGGCAGAGGAGATGTAAGAAATGGTTCATCATAAGTCTTTCACCAGTACTGTAGTAAAAATTCACACATGGAATATTCCAGACTAAACCATAAATGGATACACTTTTATTCATGCGCGATACTCCAATCGAGCAAGATCATGCATGGAAGTCTCCACATGCTTAGACAGCGGATTACATTGAGCGAAGACTAATGATCAACGTTTAACTTGGTAATGCATATGTCCAGGTGAACCACCTTGGAGTCCCCGTGCACCACGTTGGGGGGGGGGCGGAATCATACCATGCGTCTTCCATATCCACATCGGCGGAAAGGTCCCAGCTCGGCACAGTCCTAGTCAGCTTCATGTAGCCAGTGTCGCCGCCCACGTACCTCTGAGGGGTAGTAACAGTGAGCACGCACCCGTACATCGGCCTCGTGTCAGTGTCAGCGTCAGCGGCGTCGCCCTGACGCACACTACAGAGACAGGGCGGCGGCCTGTGCGGGCCTCGCCAGTGCCCATGATCAAGAGGAAGACGCTGTCATCGTCCTCCGAGAGTAGCAGGCGGCGGTGATCCTCCAGCGACTCTGGCACGGTGAACGGGTAGCACGTCTCGTACTTGATGTTCTCCACCAAGGGCCAGTAGTGATCATCGCACGCCTGCGTGAGGTGATGTCCGCCGGCGAGCCCCAAAACAGCATCGGGCACTCATAGCAGTAGACCAAGGGCCCTTTGGAGGCATCGACCAGGCCGTCCATGAAACGGGAGTGGCTGTAGGGGATGTTGTGCCAGTTGAATATATGAGCAAGTTACTACGAGATTTAGTCCGAATAAGCACAAAATAAATCATGACGGCTATAACAGAGATTAAACTAATCATGTGGACTAGCATAGTAGATGAACAGATGGAATCTAGGACACAGACTAGAAACATGAATTCTACCATGATTTCAAACAGGAAGGACAGAAACACATACGGTGCAACGGTGGCAGCACCGTTGGCATTGAGGCTGTCGCCCATGTCGTTGAGGAAGAGGTTCCCGAGGTCGGGGAAGAAGTCGTCGTCAGTGAAGTCGTCACTGCCAGTAGTCGCGAGAGTGTGCTCCCAAATTTCAACAGTGCCCGCCGAATGGAGCACAGGAGGGAGTGGTTGTAGGGGACGTTGCGGCCGCCAAATGGAGCGCAGGAGTAGCACATGAAGCAGTAGATGGTGCTCCTCCCTAGTCTCTATCTCTACTCTTATCTCTATCTCTACTACTCTTCTTTGTTTTTTATAATATACTAGTAGTAGCTGTCAAATTGAATAGTACCGCGTCGTCCGCTGCACGCCCGGCGGAACACGCCTCTCGCCTCCATCAAACGCCTCCGTTAAACTCGCATGCAAACCGAGAAACCTACTCTGGCCTGTGGGAGGAAATTTGCCGGTTGCCGTTGGAGAATAATAGAGTCACATCCAATCCATTTGAGTTAATTGCGTGTATGATTCTCCCTCTATAAATAGTTAATTGCATCCCTAATCTTGTATTCTAAGTACTTTGTGGGTTCCACTATCAGTATAGTGTACATGACTTGGAGGCTGGCTACAGATTCGTACAGAAAGTTAAAAAGAAACAAATCCATCCTTAATCTTGTATTCTAAGTACTCTATGGTTTCCACTGCCAGTACAGTAGCGAAAGAAGTATATATTAAAAAATATAAAAAGCTAAAGTTTAGGACATGATTCGAACTCAGGTCATCACGATGCAAGCATCCGGCCCGGACCAGTACACCAGGTGTTCGTTGCGGACGATGCAAGAGATAAACCTTTTATGACAATGAGCCCGTTCGTTGCAACGGATGCAAAGTAGAATAATACATATTTAGAAATTTGAAAGAAAACAGTTTAGTTTTGATATACATATCAATAAAGATATCTTATGTTTCACTCCAAATATATTCTTTGGGCTGTTTTGATGAAGTAAGGGAGGAATGTGGTTGGTTTCAAGATACTAAGGGGTTTTGTGTAACTGGAGCAGAGAAGTGGGAATTGTTGCAAAAGGCCACAACTTACATCACAGCCGTTAGATGCAAATCTAATGGTCAGAAATGGCGGATGGCAGACACACCATCATCACCAACAAAGTCTTTTATAGGAGTACTAGCAAGATGCCCGTGTGTTGCACGTAACATCAAGATGCATTTGTCTGAGTAGTTTATCTTTTGAGAGAAAAGGATGATCGAGGGAAGGCCTTATTTACAAATGTGGAGAGTGTTGTGGGTACCTTCTTGCAAAATTGCCATAGTTTCCTTCCTATCCGTCAGATATAAATTGGACGGCCTATATTGTAGGATGGCAGACACACCATCATCACCAACTCTGTTTTTTTCTGAGTTGGTGATAATGGTGTGCCTGCCATCTTATAATATAGACCGTCCGATCTATATCTGACGGATAGAAAGCAAACTATGACAACTTTACAAAAGATACCCGCACCTCTGTCCACATTTACAGATAAGGCCTTGCCTCGTTCATCCTTATCTCCCACAACCTCATTGCTGAGAAATTAAAAAAGGAAGGCTGTGGAACAATCTGGCATGGTGGCCGCTGCCGGCGCCGTCCATCCCCATGCCTCCGCCCAGTCTGACCACCAGTCACCACCACGCCTCACTCCTCCTCACCTTATCTATCATCTTTCTCGAGATATCAATTTTTCGATGAAATGGTCGACATACCATTTTCCAAAAAAATTCTCGAGATATCATTAGTTTTTACACATGGGATTACTCCTGCATGGGTCAATCGCAACAGGTGTTTTGTAAAAAAATGCATCTTGATGTTCCGTGCAATGCACGGGCATCTTGCTAATTTTTTCCATATAATTCCAAACACCACGTAGACACGGTCTTTGACCATTTTACAACTATGTTAATATCATTGTTAGTGGTCAGCTGATGCAAGTTATAGCCTCGGGTGTTTTAACCTTTTTTAGTAATGATATCTGGCGATTGTTCGCCACGAGCTTAATCCTGGCGAATCCCACGTAACCGTCAGATTTCGATCCAACGGTGGCCTGTTTTTAAGCCATAGTATTTGACAAAACCGCCACCCTTACACACGTACTGTAACTGCGTCGCGAGCGTTTGCAACTTCCATGTCTCCCAGCGAACGTTTGCTGGGGATTGGAGTTAGCACTGATGGCGGTTCGTAGTCGTTCCACGCTCGGGCATTGAAGTTTGTAACTATTTTAGATTAGAATATACTGCTCCTCCGGCGCTAGTAGTAGAGCAGAGTCCTACTCCACTACTACTCTACTCAAGCAAGTTAGGGAATAGTAGTAGTAGGTACTGTAGGGAGTACCAGTACTGTGATCACTCAGGCAAGTTGTCTGGCATCGATATGACCCTATGCTGTTGGTATGTGTCTCGTAAGTCAAGCAGCGTGCTGTAGTAATCATCACCTGTCCACTTCCCGTAGCACATATTCGCTTCTCCATCTTTGTCCGCACATAATCTCGTCCAATCTTCCATCCCCGCTAAGGCACCCCCACCCCCCGTCCGAAACCCAAGGACTAACAATGGCAGAACTGAGCAGCGTCCGCCGAAAGAGTGGCTGGAATTCGCTCCCCATAGAGGTAATCAAGCTCATTGTTTCGCTTGTGGACAATCTCAGTACCATGCCGCTCGCCGCGTGCTCGTCCGGGCTGTACCATTTACTCAAAGCCCTCAGGTCGGAGCTTTTTAAGCTAGCTCCTTGCTTGCTGATGCCGTTTGATCTTCAGAAACAGCGTGTAACGCAGCATAACGATCGTAGGGTGGCGAGCATCAACCCCCTTGACTGTGATCCGATCCCCGTCACCCTCAACTACATTAACAGTATGTACTGGGTCAGCATGAACACGCCTGGATGGTGCTCGTCGATGGTTGCGGCAGCAGGATGCTCGTGTAGGTCTACACCCGGCGATTGATCCCCTTCCTTCGATTAACACTGCACTGCTTTGGCACCGCGGCCCAGAATACTCAGAATCTTACGGTAGCCAACATGATACCAAGTTTGATTTGCTCAAGGTTGTAATCTGCCAAGTGCCCACAAGATCTGCAGATTATCACTACAAAAAAAAGACACATCCGTGACATTTTGGGCCGAACGAAAAAAAATTTTGTCATACATATGACACTTCTATGACGATAATTGTGACAAAACCCGGTATTGATGTGGTGGGCTCCTACTTCTATGACAAAAAATCATGACAGAAAATGGGCTTTTCGTCCTAGGCGGGCCGGAGACGCAGCTGCATGACATTCTTTGGGCCGTCCGTGATGGAAAAAACCGTGGTAGAAGCGAGGGGGAGGAAAATTTCAGGGAGTTCCCGGTTACGGTGGGAGGTCGGGGGACGAGCGATGCGCGTTTCTCTCGTACACGTACGCGCGTGTGTGCGAGGCGTTGGCTCTAACTGAACCCGAGCGAAACGTTGGGCTCTAACTGAACCCGAGTGATTGCACTGCAGGCTACGCGTTACTGAACCCGAGCGATCGATCGATGGCTGTTAACTGAACGCGCTCGAGTGATTCCTTCGCTACTGCTGCTAACTGAAGCCGATCGATGCTGCCTCTGGATGAATAGTGAGCGTTGCTAGGGGGGTTTGGATGAACAGTTCCCGGTGGGGGTGGATGAACAGGACCCCGTGGTGTTGCCTCTGGATGAACAGGACCCCGATCGATCGAGCCGGTTGGGGCTGGATGAACAGGACCCCATGGAGGGCAGGATGAACAGGACCACCCCGTGGAGGGCAGAATGAACAGTAGACGGTGGAGGGCTAAATGAACAGTAGCCCGTGGAGGGGTGGTTGAACAGGAGCCCGTGGAGAGGGTTGGTTGAACAGTAGCCGGTGGAGTAGCGTGTGGTGGAGGCTGGATGAACAAGAGCCCATGGATGAACAGTCGCAGGTGGAGGCTGGAGGAGGTCGACGGTGGATGAACAGTAGCCCGTGGAGGCTAGAGGGGGTCGACGGTGGAGATGAACAGTGTCCCGTGGAGTCCCGTTTTGCGGTACGCCACACCCCTCCCGATGAACAGGACCCCCGTTTCGACCGTAGGCTCCAACACAAGTCCGTTTCCTCCGTTCTGCAGTACGCCACACCCCTCCCGATCAACAGGACCCCCGTTTCGACCGTAGGAGCTCCGTTTCCTCCGTTTTGTGGTACGCGAGACCCCTCCCGATGAACAGGATCCCGTTTCAAACATGGCCGGTCGAACACAAGGCCGTTTCCTCCGTTCCGCGGTACACCAGGCCTCGTTTCCATCGGCTGTTCCGTCCAAGCCCTCCCGATGAACACGACGACGCATTCCGTTCCGACCCAGCCGGTTGGCTCCCCATGAACACGACGACGACGCTATTTCTCCGTTCCGACCCAGCCATGTACACGAGCCCTGGCCGTACGTATGCGCGAGTAGGTGTTCGAGACCCTGCCCGTATGTACGTACGTGGCCGTATTTTCTTTCTTGCACACTGGCCGCTGTACGTACGTGTACATGCTACGTGCGCACCTCTACTACGACACGTCGGCGCCTCTACATCGACCAGTATGTATGTACACGTTCGCGACCAGAATGACAATGCTACGTACACTTCGACCAGGTGGGTCTCGACTGTCAGGCACTTCCTTGCCTGCGAAGATGTAGCTGGTGGGTCCCAGCAGTCAGGGGGGCGAATCATTTTTTTGCCCGGACGCACTTCCTTGCGTGCGAAGATGTAGCTGGTGGGTCCCTGCAGTCAGGGGGAAACGTTTTTTTCGTGAAATACGGTGGCCCGTCCGGTGGGTCCCCGCTGTAAGGTGGAGGAATAATTATTTTCCGCGTAATAAGGAGGCACTTCCTTGCTGCGGCTGTGGACCCAGCTGTCAACCTCTCCATGTACAGTCCACGTCCGATGGAAGTCGTTCCTTGACCATGTTGACCACACCGCGCCGGGAGCACCAGGGCGGTGGACGACGGCGAGGCCTAGGAAGGGGATGACGCGGAGCAGGGGAAGACGCGGCAGTGGAAGCCCGCGCGGAGAGGAGTACGAGGGTTCACTGGTTCGGCTGCGGTGTGAGGCTGCCGTCGCCGCAGGGCCTGGCCAGCGGTGGGAATAGTAGGGGGCGGTGAGTTATTCGCGGCAGCACAGCCGGCCATGGGAGGCAGGAGCATGCGGCACGACCGACGCTGCTTTGGGCGGCTAGAGCAACAAGACCAGAGGTTGAAGAAGCACTACGGCCGTTGGATGGACATCATACGGTCACTGGAGCTAGAATCGTGCATATTGACTAAGTTGACAAAGCCCTCCGTCCCCGTCAACTTAGTAGGCCCACAAGTCAGCCTGCCACTATACTAGGTCCCAACTAGCAGGGGGATTATTCATTTTTTTGTCCGTAATAAGGACGCACTTCCTTGCATGCGAAGATAGTTGTTTACCACGTGGTAGTTGTTTACCACGTGGAGGGGAGTACGACTATACGAGGGTTTACTGGTTCGTCTGCCGTCGCCGGAGAATAACAACAGGTGTGGGTGAGTAGAGGGATGGCTAGGCCAGCGATGGGACTACGGTGGGGCGGTGAAGCCTGCGCGGCAGCACAGCCGGCCGCAGGGAGGAGGGAGCAGGCAGTCCCGCCGGCGCTTGTTTGAGCGGCTGGAGCAGGAAGAGCAGAGATTGAAGAAGCACGACGGCCGTTGGATGGACATCCAACAGTCACTGCTTGTGCGTCAACCTTTTTTTAGGAAAGCCTCAAATCTGTGGAAAACAGCATACAACCCATCTGCCATTATTTCTAATAATTTATAGCCCATTTGCTAATTCTGAAGGTTTTTTTTAGCCCATATTCTTTTCATTAGCATTACAGCCCATCTTGTGGCCACGGTTAAAAAATTATACGAAATGTTGCATATTTCGGTGCGGTCCAAACTGTTTTTAATCCCGAAATTTCGAGTCACATTCAAACTGATTTTAAAAATAAATGTATATCAATATAAAATCCAACAAATTGTCCACGCATAAAAATTAATGCAATTTAAAATCTTGAAATGAAAAAAAGAAATTTGAAAGTAATTGCCGGTTTGATGTGTTTTAAAAATGTACAGCCCATTTCTCATTACTGATAGGCCATTTTCTCATCCAGCCGAATGAAGCTCTCCTCGTCTTGAAAGATTTGCAGCCCAATAGGCCTGACAAAGTGACTTACTTGGCAAATCACAAAAAAACTGGGCTAGCCATTTTCAGAAAGAAAAAAAACTACTGGGCTGGTCTGTGGTAAACGTAAAAGAGAAGGCTGTCTAGACATGCCAGAGTGCCCCGCACAGCCCAGTTGACACCCTGCTTCCGTCTCAAAAAAATAGATAAATGCCACAACAAATATGGCGATTCATAAAAATGCCACTGCAATTTCCAAACTTTGAAAAATGCCACTGCAATTTTTGCAAACTTTGGAAAACGCCACTGCAATTTGCAAACTTTGAAAAACGCCACTCCAGACTTTGAAAAATGCCACTTGGGATGGCATTTTTCAAAGTTTGGAAATTGCAATGGCATTTCTTAGAAACGCCAGATTTGGAGTGGCATTTATCAAATTAACCCAAAACAAAAATAACTGGGTGAGCTGCTGGGTCCCTGATGTTAGCCGCTCGTTGTGCAACTCTCTCGTTTGACTACCTTGACAATGGCGTGGGACCCAGATGTCAGAAATCCATTACGAGGAGCCATTTTTTTATTGGATTGAAATAAGGAGGCACTTTGCTTGCGTACTGCCATGACCTTGGCGGGTCCCTGCTGTCATCCTCTCCACGTACAATCATCTCCTGGTTGTGTACGCGTCAACTTGGTAGGCCCACAAGCAGCCTCTAAACCCGTGGAGGACAAATACAACCCATTTAAAAAATAACAGCCCATTCCATATGTTCAAACGGAAAGTTCAACATTCAGAGCAAAGTAACAGGTCTGATCCACATATAGAGTACTGAACTTCCACGTTGACAACCATCATAGCCAAGTTAACTATCTACTTCCACTAATACTCTAGTAGCGTACAAGTACTAACTTACTCTTAGCTAACTAGACGATGCCGACCGCCATCTGTGGTACATGCTAAACGCCGGCACCGGCGTCCTCCGCCTCACCTCGGACTTGCCAGAGGTGCGATAGGGCGCGTTGCTCGCGCGTGTTGGCCCTTTCCATGCCGGTGTGGTCCACCGAAGCTTCGGCTTCTAAGCGGGAAACCCACTTGACGAGCTGGTAGTAAAAATCGGCGTCGCGAACGCGTGCGTGACCGACAGCCTCCAGGGCTATTTGCCGGGCGCCGGCCTCCACGTAGTCGGCCCACGTGCGGGCGCTCTGCTCGCGACTCAGAGAGTCGGTGCGCTGCTGCTCCATGTCCCACTGGCGGCGCAAATCGGCGATACACTGCTCATCCGCCAAGCGGTCGCGCTCCAACAACTCCTGCTCCTCCGCCAGGCGGTCGCGCTCCAACAACTCCTCGATCTCCGCATTGCCATCTAAAGACCGATAGAATGCCTCCTCCCTCCGTCTGCCTTCCAGTGAAAAACCGAACACTAGTTCCGGCGGTGACCGCCTCCGGCCACGCCTATCGCGGACGGGCGGGGGCATGGCGGACGTGGCGAGAGCAAGGATAAGTGGCGAGCAACGTCGGGCCGGTGGGAGCTTATGAGGATAGGGCGAGTTGGGTCACGGTGCCACCATAGAAGGCCGAGAAACAGTACTTATAAGCGGAAGGTAGCGCGACGGTCATCGGAATTCAATGCATAATGAAGCAGGCATGGCTTAGCGCGCCAGCTTGCCGTGGAAAACTAGAGAAACTAAAATTCTGCCTGTGCAGTCCCGTCCCGTCCATGCTGGGTCGCACGCCGGCCTTACGGTCAAACGAGTGCACTCGAATCATCTCCCTCCTTGTCAATAATGATTCCACGGATTTAAAAGGCCCGCAACATTTAAAGTGCATCCTTTTTCGCATTAGTTAGCTGCCTTAATTACGGTCGGCTGCATGCGGGCACTCAAAATCGCTCGCAGCCAGTACGCGGAGCAGCATGCAACGAGTCGCAGCCGAGGGCATTAATTGATGAACTTTAGCTGGGAGATAAGGCATTTGTGAACGTTTTTGCTAGCAGTTTATTCAGATTCGCATGGCATTTTCTTCAGAGCAGCTTGTCAGTTTCTTCAGAGGTAGGCATTTCTATTCAAAAAACTGCCACTTCGGATCTTGCGTCGCAACTAAAACAGCCAGGAGCGCATTAGTAGGCTAGCTAGTGATCGATCGGTAACTTGTAAACACTGAGCGAACAGATATAAGGAACTGTTAATGCATCTCAATGATTCATAGATCATATACAAATATGTAGCTCCAAAAGCAAAGATCAGCCACAACTAAAACCAACTAGTACGATTCCCATACATAAGATCAATGTCGGAGTAAATGGCCATGGGTAGCCTAACCGACTACCCATGGTTCTTCGGAAATTATCAGGCCGATTGAGCATTCAAGCGTTCGAAGCAGTGGGCCGACTTCCCCTGGCCGACTACCGCAGGGGCCGGCTCTCCAAAGGCGACCCGGCCCCGGTAACCTCCCCCAAGATGGTTGCGAGATGGCCGACTCTAGGAAGCCGGCGCCAAGAGGACCGACTTCCAAGAGCCGGCCATGAAGCACGCCGACTCCACAAAGCCGGCCAAGACCGCACCCACCAAAACTACACCCACATAACGGTGACAAGACGGGGTGTGGCCACAGTGCGGCCCACTACCCCCGAAGCCCGAGGCAGGCATGGCCATAGGACGCCGTACGGGATGGCCATCTCCCGTCCGGCTCGGCACTGTAGCCATGCTGGCCTCAACGTCACCCACGACAGACGCCAGTACGGCCCACGGGCGGCGGGCCCCTTTAGCCAGAGAGAGGCGCGAAGGCGGCCCGGCCTCCCCCAGTCGGCCAAGGGCGTAGCCGGCCCCCAGAAGCCGGCTACCCCCTTTCCTCGAAGCATGTGCCACATTAAGGAGACAAGACGAGGTAAGGCTACAGTGAGAGCCCTCGAGGTGGCACACTGTAGCCACGCTTACCTCGACGAAGCCCTCTTCATCAGGGACGAGGCTACAGTAAGCAGCCGCCGACAAGACC
Source organism: Triticum aestivum (assembly GCF_018294505.1). Taxonomy (NCBI): domain Eukaryota; kingdom Viridiplantae; phylum Streptophyta; class Magnoliopsida; order Poales; family Poaceae; genus Triticum; species Triticum aestivum. Next base: position 173,506,996 of record NC_057814.1, read on the forward strand.
CCTAGGCGGTGGGGCCGGCCTGTCGACCAAGAGGCCGGCAGCCGGCGGGCCCCAACAGCCGGCGGAGAAGCCAGCGAGCGCAGACACTGACGGCTGGGACCGGCGCCCAGCCGGATTACAATTGTACCCCCGGGGGGTAGGCCTATATAAACCCCCCGGGGCACCCATGCAAAGGGTTGGCTTCTTAGAGTTACACACACACCATAGAGAGAGAGAAGCAAGAGCTAGCCTTGCTCTTCTTCTCCCTTGAACCCCACAGCTCAAGGAGCATTTGTAGCTACTCATCCTGATCTAGTGATCATGCGGAGACCCCGCAGAGCAGGACTAGGGGTGTTATCTCCACGGAGAGCCCCGAACCTGGGTAAGATTCGCCGGCGTGCATGTCTTCGCCTCATCCCGTTTCCAGGCACCGGCGACGTCTTACTGGCACCCACTATGATAAGCCACCCGTTGGCATATGTCGCACCTACCACCCGACATTTGGCGCCCACCGTGGGGCCAGGTGCACCGTCGTCCGGAGACCTGTTCTAGACGGGAACCCTCTTCCTCCCCCGCGAGCGCAGCCAGCCTGCTATGCCCGATGGCGTTTGCCTCGACGCGCTGCAAGGCGTCGATGACGCCTGCGTGGCGAGCTGCCTTGCCGATCTGCTCGGCGAGACTCGCATCTCAGACGAGCCCGCGTCCGACGCGGGCACGGACTACCCCGAGAGCCGCCTCGTCAGCCTCCTCGACCAGCTTCACGTCTCCAGCGAGCCTGCTGCAGACTTGGAGTCGGTCGGCTCCACCGACTCGATGCTCGTCGACTCCGACACGGCATCGCTCGACGCCTACCCCTCCGACGTGGTGGTCTTCGACGATCCTCTCCCTCGAGCTGACAGTGGCAGCAGCGCTGTCACCGAAGTGTTGGTCATCAGCCACGTCGCCAACTCAGGCGAGAACGCCCACGATGTGCTGCAAGCGGCGATGCACGACCTCTCCGTCCCCATCCTGGCCGACGCCGACGCCGAGACCCTGGAGGCACGCCGCCTCGCCCTCGTCGCGGAAGGCCAGAAGATAGCCTCCATGAGACGCCTCACCGAGGCCCACCAGCGCGAAGTCGACCGCGCCGCCTTCGGTACGCCGCCGCCTAGCGGGCCCAGCCGGGCCGGCTTCGTCCAAAAGTGCGGCGCGGCAATCGCCAGCATGCTGGGGGCAGATCGCCCCGTCTACGCCACCCCGCTCGAGAATCTGCGAGCCGCTCAAGCGGCCGCTGAGGAGCTAAATGGGCTGGGAGCCGACGAGCTCCCCTAGATGACAAGGCGGATCCAGCAGCTGATCGACGCGGCTGCAGAACAGCATGAAGCCGGCGCCCGCGCCGATAGTCATCCCCCGCCCCGAGAGCACGCCGCGACGTCCCGCTCACCGACTGCGAGCGGCGCCCGCCAGAAGAAAGACAAGGAGCCGGCTGCTAGCCGCAGCTGGACTCGTATCACCATCGAGCGCGACGCGAAAGGCCGCCCTCGAGCGGTGGAGCGCCAAGGAAATCCACCTCCTCCCCCGCCTCGAAGAGAGAGACGTCTCACCCCGCCGCCCGTCACGCACCCGACTCTTGGTGACCGACTAGGCCGCCGAGAAGGAGTCGGCGAGAACGATGCCCGCCACCGGATCGACCGCCTTGCTCGATCCCTGGCGTTAGAAGAAGAAGACGATGTCGGCCCGCCATGCTTTGGCCCCCGCATCCGCGACGAGCCCTTCCCCAAAGGGTTCTCGCTCCCCAGAGACACTCCCAAGTACAACGGCTCCGTGAAGCCAGAAGATTGGCTCATCGACTACTCCACTGCTGTCAGCATAGCCAACGGCAATCGGCGCGTGGCCAGAAAGTACGTCCCCCTCATGCTGCAAGGCACGGCGCGCACCTGGCTCAACAGCCTCAAGCCCTACAGCATCAACAGTTGGCTGGACTTCACGGAAGTCTTCGTCCGCAACTTCACCAGCACGTACAAGCGGCCTCCCAAGCCTCGCCAGCTCTCCCTATGCGTCCAAGGGCCCAATGAGTCGACCTGCGACTACCTCACGCAGTGGGCCGAGCTCCGCAACTCCTGCGAGGGGGTGCACAAGGTTCAGGCCATCGAGTACTTCACCGCCGGGTGCCGAGAGGGCACCCTCCTCAAGCACCGACTCCTCTGCGACGAGCCGGCTACCCTTGACGAACTACTGATCATCGCGGACAAGTACGCCACGGCCGACTCCTCGATGAAGACCGAGCTCCGAGTGGACGCCTCTGGGAAGGTGCTCGCTCCGGCTCCAAAGACGCCGGCTGGCGACTCCAATCGGCGCCCCTACCAGAACGATCACAAGCGCAAGGCCTCCATGCCGCCTTCCACCAGTCGGCAGGTGGCCACAGTTGAAGATGAGCAGCCCGAAGAGCGGCCCGCTCCCATGAAGAAGGGTGGCAGGCCGGCTTGGCAGCCGGCCTTCTCCTACGAGCAGACTCTCGACGCCCCCTGCAAGTTCCACAGCGGCGCGAAACCGTCCAACCACACGACCCGAAAATGCCACTGGCTCACGCAGATCTCCAAGGGCGAAGGGCTGGTGTCGCCTCTGCCTCCCGGCCCACCGCCTCCAGCCCCCCAGCAGCCGGCGGCTCGGCCGGCAGTCGGAGCTGTCCAAGATGAATTCCCTGAAGAGCACGCCGCCTACGTCGTCTTCACAAGCCAAGCCGGAGACAAGCGCAGTCGGCGCCGTCAGCATCAAGAGGTCAACGCAGTCGCCTCTAGCACCCCTGAGTTCATGCACTGGTCCGAGAAGCCCATCAACTGGAGCCAGGCCACCACCCAGAGGTGATGCCATCCCCTGGCTCCTACGCACTAGTCTTGGATGTCACCCTCGCGATGGAGAGGCGAGCTGCCCGATTCTCCCGCGTCCTGATAGATGGCGGAAGCAGTATCAATATACTGAACCGCGATACCATGGAGAAGCTGAACATCAAGGCGAAGCAGCTTATGCCAAGCCGGACCGTGTTCCATGGCATCGTCCCCGGCTTGTCTTGTTCCTCGATCGGCAAGATCAAGATGGATGTTCTCTTCGGAGACAAGGATCATTTTCGCCGAGAAGCGATCTAGTTTGAAGTAGTGGATCTGGAGAGCCCCTACCATGCTTTGCTTGGCCGACCTGCTCTGGCCAAGTTCATGGCTGTGCCCCACTACGCCAACCTGAAGATGAAGATGCCGAGCTCGAAGGGGATCATCACCGTAGCCGGCAACTACAAGAAGTCCATCGAGTGCGCCATGGCCAGCAACCGGCTGGCCGAGTCCCTCGTAGTGGCAGAAGAGAAGAAGATGCTGGAGCGGGTTGTGGCCATGGCCGGCAAGCAGCCGGGCCTGTCCCCCAATCCCAAAGACTGTGATGCGTAGGGCTCCTTCCAGACGGCCAAGGAGACTAAGAAGATACCTCTGGACCCAGAGAATCCGGAGAGGTTTGCTGTCATTGGGGCAAACTTGGACAGTAAATAGGAAGGCGAGCTCGTCGACTTCCTCCGTGAGAATCGAGACATTTTTGCATGGTCCCCAAAGGACATGCCGGGTGTCCCGAAGGATTTCGCCGAGCACAAATTGCACGTCCGAGCCGACACGAAGCCGGTCAAGCAGGCCCTTCGCCGACTGTCAGAAGAGAAGCGGAGAATCGTAGGAGAAGATATAGCCCGGCTCCTCGCCGCTGGCTTTATCATGGAAGTATTTTTTCCAGAGTGCCTTGCCAACCCAGTTCTGGTTTTGAAGAAGAATAACAAGTGGCGTATGTGCATAGACTACACCAGCCTCAACAAGGCCTGCCCAAAGGATCCGTTTGCTTTGCCACGGATTGACCAAGTGATAGACTCCACAGCCGGATGCGAGCTGTTGAGTTTTTTGGATGCCTACTCAGGGTACCATCAAATCAAGTTGGACCTAGCAGACCGCCTGAAGACTGCCTTCATCACACCATTTGGAGCTTTCTGTTACCTGACTATGACATTCGGCTTAAGGAATGCCGGTGCCACTTTTCAGCGTTGCATGCAGAAATGCCTCCTGAAACAACTCGGCAGAAATGCCCATGTCTATGTAGACGACATTGTGGTGAAGACAGAGAAGCGCGGCACCCTACTGGAAGATCTCAAAGAAACATTCGCCAACTTGTGCCGATTCCAAATCAAGCTCAACCTCGAGAAGTGCGTGTTCGGAGTACCAGCCGGCCAGCTGCTAGGCTTCCTGGTCTACGAACGCGGCATCGAGTGCAACCCTGTGAAGATCAAGGCCATCGAGAGGATGGAGATTCCCACCAAATTGCGAGATGTGCAGAAGTTCACCGAGTGCTTGGCCTCCCTAATCCGCTTTATCAGCCAGCTAGGAGAAAAGGCTCTCCCCCTGTACCGACTCATGAAGAAATCCACTCACTTCGAGTGGAATGACCAAGCCGACCAAGCATTCCATGAGCTGAAGAAGATGCTGACCACCCCACCTGTCCTGGCGGCACCGACTGAGAAGGAGCCCATGCTCCTCTACATTGCCGCGACCAGCCGAGTGGTCAGTACAGTTGTTGTGGTCCAGCGCCCAGAAGAAGGCCGAGCTCAGCTAGTCCAGAGGCTGGTGTATTATCTAAGCGAAGTACTATCCAGCTCAAAGCAAAACTACCCGCACTACCAGAAGATGTGCTATGGGGTGTACTTCTCCGCCAAGAAGCTGAAGCCCTACTTCCAAGAGCATCCCATCACGGTAGTGTGCACCGCCCCGCTTGCCGAGATCATAGGCAGCCGGGATGCATCCGGCCGGGTGGCTAAGTGGGCTATTGCATTGGCACCATACACAATCTTCTACCAACCCCGCACCGCCATCAAGTCCCAAGCATTGGCCGACTTCCTCGTCGACTGGGCCGAGACCCAGTACCTACCGCCGGCTCCCGACTCTACCCATTGGCGGATGCACTTCGACGGGTCCAAGATGCGCACCAGCTTGGGAGCCGGCATCGTCCTCACCTCTCCCAAAGGCGACAAGCTCAGATACACGCTACAGGTCCACTTCGCCGCCTCCAACAACGTGGCCTCATACATGGGCTCCGGCTAGCCAAAGAACTCGGCATACGCCGGATCCTGTGTTATGGCAACTCAGACTTGGTGGTCCAGCAGTCGTCGGGCGACTGGGACGCCAAGGATGCAAACATGGCGAGCTATCGATTCCTCGTACAACAGATCAGTGGGTACTTCGAAGGGTGCGAGTTCCTTCACGTGCCAAGGGCCGACAACGACCAAGCAGATGCCCTGGCACGGATCGGCTCCACCCGACAGGCTATACCGACCGGCGTCTCCCTCCAGCGCCTCCTCAAGCCGTCCATCAAGCCGTCTCCAGAGTCGGACTCTATCTTCGTACCGCCTGTGCCAGATGCAGCCGGATCCGACTGGAGGAACCCCGCAGGCAGCACGGGGACTTCGACAACTGGCCCGGGGACTGCCGTGGTCACACCCGGCCCGGGGACTTCAGAACCCGGCCCGGGGACTGCATCAGTCGGCCCGGGGACTGCAGCAACGCAAGAAGCGGTGGCCGACTCCAGTTCCATGCCACCCGACCCACCCACCCGAGTCATGGTCGCTACAGTAACCGAAGAAGAAGTCACAGCTCCATCTTGGGCCCAGCCCATCCTCAGATTCCTAGTCAGCAGAGAGCTGCCGGCTGATGAGATCTCAGCAAGACTAGTGCAACGACGAGCCGGAGCATATGCAATAATCAACAAAGAGCTTGTCAAGCGCAGCGTCACTGGAGTCTTCCAGCGCTGTGTCGAGCCAGAAAAAGGAGTGGCAATCCTCAAGGATATCCACCAAGGCGAATGCGGCCACCACGCAGCCTCAAGATCACTTGTGGCCAAAGCTTTCCGCCATGGTTTCTTTTGTCCGACTGCTTTGGAACATGCCAAAGAGATAGTCAAGAGCTGCAGAGGATGCCAAGTTTTCAGTTCCAAGCAACACCTGCCGGCTTCTGCACTCAAGACCATTCCCCTTACCTGGCCCTTTGCCGTCTGGGGACTGGACATGGTGGGCCCTTTCAAGACAGCCCGCGGCGGCTTGACACACCTACTTGTTGCCGTGGACAAGTTCACAAAGTGGATATAAGCGAAGCCAATCAAGAAGCTGAACGGGCCGACTGCCGTAACATTCATCACCGACATCACTACTCGGTACGGCGTACCGCACAGCATCATCACCGACAACGGCACAAACTTTGCCAAAGGAGCACTGGCACATTTCTGCGCGACGCAGGGCATCCGACTGGACTTAGCGTCCGTTGCCCACCCGCAGTCAAACGGCCAGGTCGAGCGAGCAAATGGACTCATCCTCTCCGTTATAAAGCCCAGACTGGTTGTACCATTGGAGCGATCGGCCGACTGCTGGCTCGATGAGCTGCCGGCTGTCCTCTGGAGTCTGCGCACTACCCCCAACAAGTCAACCGGCTTCACTCCGTTCTTCCTTGTATATGGTGCCGAGGCTGTCATCCCAACCGACATCGAGTTCGACTCGCCTCGGGTCACCATGTACACGGAGGCGGAGGCCAAGGAAGCAAGAGAAGATGGCGTCGACCTACTAGAAGAAGGCCGGCTGTCAGCACTCAGCCGGTCCGCCATCTACCAGCAAGGGTTGCGCCGCTACCACAACCGCAAGATCAAGCCGAGATCCTTCCAAGAGGGCGACCTTGTGCTTCGGCTGATCCAGCGAACAGCCGGCCAGCACAAGCTCTCGGCCCCTTGGGAAGGCCCCTTCGTCATCAGCAAGGCACTAGGCAACGACTCCTACTACTTGATCGACGCGCAAAAACCAAGAGCACGCAAGAGGGACGACTCCGGCAAGGAGTCGGAGCGACCATGGAACGCCAACCTCCTGAGAAGATTTTATAGTTGAAAGCAGTATGTATCATGCTACCCTTTTGTATTAAGTACGAAACATCAGGTTCCCCGAAAAGTACTCGGGGACTGCCTTCATTTATCTATGAATGACTAGTGTCATATCCATGAATGTATTATTACATTTTGATATCTTGTCTGGCACCGGGTTCGACTAGTCAGCCCGGGGACTGGCCGCCTTAAGCTATATTAAAAGTTCTACCTGAAGTCAGACAAGTAGTGTGCCGGCTCCCGAGTCCTCTCTTGTGGAAAGTCGCAGCTCGAAGAACCGACTGACCGACTAGCAAGAGCAAAGGCAGAAAGGACGCCCACACGAAAAACGGCTAAGGACTAATGAACTTATATAGCAAAAAGACGGCCTCCAACCACGCTTGCCGGCTGTCAGAACAATCGGCTGGCCGGCTTCCCAAACACTTCGCTATAATCCAACAAAGCTAGAGTACTTGCCCTCCCAACTGGCCAAGCACTTCTCCAGCCACAGATTGTAGAGCAACTGTCTGACTGGGGAGGCGGCAACCAAGGGAGGGCGGCAAAGGAAACAGCAGAAGGATGAAAAGCAAAGAACAGGGAAAAGCCAAACACATGCATAGTCACATATACATATAAAGCCCCCAACAGGCCGGCAATCGACATAGTTCGAATACACCCCCAGTGGGTGGAATTGTGCAAACTTAACAGAATATTGTTCCAAAAGTGACAAGACAGGAAAACAAAATATAGCAGACTAGACTAAGGCGCGGTGCGGGAGCCTGGTTGGTCAGTGAAGATGGCGTCGCCGGCTGAAGGAGTGGCCGGCTGGCGGGTCTCGGCTTGGTCACCACCGGTGGCAGGCGACGCACCCGCGCGTGACGTGGTGCTGGAGGTGCGGTCAGGCTGAGGCTGGCCGGCCGCTCCACCATCCGGCCCGACGTCTTCACCCTCCTCCTCCTCCTCGCCCTCGTCGCTGGAGTCGATCTCCTCCACCGAGTCTTCATCGTCTGCCGGGTTCAGCCCGAACCACTCCTCCGGCTGGGCGACACCGTTGTCATCTACCTCAGGGGCGAAGGCACTGGTGTCGGTGTAGTCGGCGATCGCTGAAGCCCGATGGATGATAGCCGGCCGCGCCGGCTCCAGCTCCGTGTCGGCCTGCTGCCGCCAGGTAGCAAGCTAATCCAGACTCAGGCCGGATACCAGGCCTTGACGAACTCCAGCGCCCGCCTGGCACCGGACCGAGCCGCCGAAGCCTTCCAGGCTTCGAAGCGGCCGACCGCCACCTCCAGCCAGTCGGCAGTCCGACTGGGGGTGCAGGGAACCACTTCGCCGGGCCAGAGGGCGGCCAACACTTGCGCCCCGGCACGCTGAAGCCGGCGGAGCAGTCGGTGAGCCGGCTGGAGGCGGGCCTGGATCGCCAAGAGCTGCTCTTCCAGCAAACGGCCAGCGTTTGGTGCAATCTCGGCGCCAGCCTGCGTCCGTGCTTCGCGGCGGGCCTCGATGATCTGGTTGGCGGTGGTAGAGTAGCCAGGGAAGTACTCTGTGCAAGAAAGAAAGAGAAAGAATAGAAAAACACCAAGTCAGAAAACGAGCCAAAAGCGGCAGGCGGCAAGAAAGGACGAAGAAGTAGGCGGCTTACCGTCAACCAAATCTTCGATCTGGCCATAGCCATTGATCAGCGTCTGCTTTTCTTCGGCCCAGCCAGCCGCCTCCGTCTCGTACTCGGCCTGGAGGGCGGCTTCGCTGTCCTGCACCACCTTCAGAGCCGCCTTATGGCTCTCCTCCTGGTCGGCTAGCCTCTTGGCCAGGCGGTCACGCTCCTGCACCAAGGCGGCGAACTCGGCCTCCTTGGCACGAAGGGCGGCCTGAGACCCTCCCAGCTGTGCCCTCAGGCTGGCGTTGGCCGCTGCAAGGATGGCAGAAAAAGAAGAAGCAATAAGAGGAAGTCGTCAAGGAAGAACCGACCCGACTGCTCAGCAGTCGGTCCGAATCTCGGGGACTACACCCAGTGGGTGCGCTGACGCGCCCCCACGTGAGATAAAGGACAAAGCACTTACCCCGGCTCTCAGTCAGGTCAGCGGTCTTCTGGGTCAGCTCCCGAGCCTGGGAGTTGAAGGCAGCCGCGCGAAGATTGTGGTAGTCCTACAAGACATTCGGAAGATCGAAGTAAGAACAAGAATAGCAAAACTAGATCCACTAAGAAGTTCCAATCCGCCTGCTCAGCAACCGACTCGGAACTCGGGGACTACACCCAGTGGATGCGCTGACGCGCCCCCACGGAAGAAACCAAGATCAAGAAGAAGCAAGATGAGAAGACTAACCCGGATGGCCGCCCGCGTCGCAAGGAATTCGTCGGTGTATTGTCTCAGCGCCGTAGTCTGGGCCTGGAGCCGGGTCCGGACGTCCTGCGCGGCCACGTTCATCACGGCCGTCCCTCCGCCCGGCGTCCACCCTGAGGTGGCGCTGGCCGCCTCCACATCCTGGGCCGACGAGCTGGAGCCCGCGGCCAGCTGCGACTCCGACGCAGCCTTCTGTGGCTCTGACGCAGCCTTCGCCGCGCGCCGGCTCGGCGGCATCTGGACCGCCAGCTCAGTCCTCGCGGCCGGGTCGCCCCCCACCGACTGCGCAGGCGGCAGATCAGGTCGGCCGCCTTGAGCCGCCCCAGTCGGCGGGGTCGGTACCGCCGCCCTCTCCAGGATGACGACGTCGTCATCCCTCTCCAGCCCCGGCCGGTCACTGCCGGCTTCTTCGGGCGAGGGCTCTGGGGCCCCAGGCGCCGCAACGCGCAGCGGGGTAACCAGCAAGGCTTCCTCCGCCATCGCTGCATCCGCAGCCTCCGCTTGATCCTTGGCCGCGGCGTCAGCGCGCGCCTTCGCCGCCTCCTCCTCCTGCGCCGCCTTGGCGGCAGCCGCCTTCAAAGCCTCTGCCTCCCGCGCCTGCCGCTCCTCCCGCGCGTTCCGCTCCGTTGCCGCCAGAAGATCGGCACGGGGGTCCACGCGGCGAGTGGTGCTCCCAGATCCTCCCGGCGACCCAACAAGGGAGGCGGCAGCAGCCCGCTCGAGCGACAATGGAGCTCTGGTTGTTTGGAGAGAAGGACAAGAGCTCAGGAGTTACCAGAGAAAAGAAAAAGAGTACACAAAGGAGTATGTACTTACGCCGACATCGTCTGCGGTTGTTTCACCGCCTTGCGGAAGCGGGCCGCCTTCGTGGCCGCCTCCTCCCGCCTGGTCGCCGCTGCCCCGCCCCGGGGCTTCTTCGGCCGACTGTCGAACAAGCCCGACGCGGCGCGACGCTTTTTCCCGCCGCCCCGAGCAGGCGGCGCTGTGGAGGAACCCGGGCCGTGGCTGGACGCCGGCTGGCGGCGCGGGGCGACTTCAGCCTCGTCATCGTCCGGCTAGTCGTCGAAGCTGACTCCAAGCCCGGAGCCACCTCCCTCGCTGCCGGCTTGGCCACCGCCCACCTCGGCGTTGTCGTCCATGGCGGCCGCCCCCAAGTCGGGGTCCTCCAGATCGTGCTCTGTCCGGTCGGGGACGAACCGGCGCTCCGCGTCCGATCCGCCTGCAGGCCGGAGAAGAGGGCTCTGTCGAGGCAAGCCGACTAGTCAGAGTCGGCCAAAAGGAACTCGGCAATAAAACTGAGAACAGAACAAAGAGCAGAAGAGGACATACCGTGGGCGGCGGATGAGCTCGGCAGTATGGCTCCTTGCCGAACTGCCACTCTGCGGAGAGTTTGCAGTTCGCAAGGTAGTTCACCATATGGGCCACCTCATCGTGCGGCATGTCCTTGGTGCACATCCGGCTTGGATCGAGCTGGCCGCTCATCTGACATATGAGATGAGGGCGGCTCTGGAGTGGGAGCACCCGGCGCGTGACGAAGGCGGCCAGCAGATCGGGCCCCGACAAGCCCTCCGACTGGATCATCGCCCGCACTCGGGCGACAGCTGCGGTTCCAGCCGGCGTCAGCGTCACGGCCCGGTAGGACCACTGGGGCCGCCTGCCCGCCGGTGGGCCGGCTACGTAAGCCGGCAGATTGACGTAGTCGCCCTGCGGGGCGACGTTCCTCACGTAGAAGTATGATTTTTGCCACAACTTCACCGACTGGATCAGCGTGATGACGGGTCAGGGGTTGTCGGCAGCCACCCTCCGCATCGTGATGAAGGCGCCACTCTGAGCCGGCACGCCTTGCATGCTCGTGCCCAGCTTGGACTGGAAGAACTCCCCCCAGAGCTCGAGGGTAGGGAGGACGCCGAGGTAGCCTTCACACAAGGTGACGAAGGCGGACAGCAGCACCACCGTGTTCGGGGGGAGGTGGTGCGGCTGGAGCTGGTAGAACTCGAGCCAAGAGCGGAAGAAGGCGCTCACGGGCAGGCCGATGCCCCGCAAGAAGTGCGAGCGGAAGACTACCCGCTCGCCTTCCTGCGGCTCCGGCGTAATCTCCTTCGCCGGCGCGAGACGGACCTCCACCTTGTCCGCGCCGGGCAGCCGCCGCGTCTTGCGGAGGAATTCGACGTGATCCTCGCGGACGTTGGAGCCGTCCCAATCCCCGCCGTACTGCATCGTGGCGTGGGGCTGGCGAGAACGAGCGCGGCGACGGTGGATCGAGTGGTGGAGTAGCACGGCGGCGAGGCGCTATTGCAAGAAAAGGGCAGGAGGAAGAAGATGGTGGAAAGAGGAGGAGCGTGCGAGAGCCTGCCGCTCTCCCCCTCCCCCTACTTATAGCTTCGCAAGGTGAAGCCGAGGAGGTAGGGCGTGGGGTGAGACGTGGGATTAACTGCACCCACTCCCCCCATGCCTCGCGATTATTACGCCCTAAAAGCATGCCGAAACCGCCACAGGAGACGTGCGGGCGGCTTCGGGCCGCAGAGAATCTATGCCTGGGCCCGGGCGTGGACGTGGCGGGCCCTCGACCTATGGCAACGTCCCGTCGCGCGCGTGGCCTGGCAGGCTTTTTAGCTGAGGGGTGCCACGTGGTCCGCGGGCGGCAAGTGGCCGGCCCGCGGCCCGGTGTGCGCGCTGGCCAGCTCCCGCCCTCCGACTCCAGAAATTTTTCGCCGAGACGGCGCCCCCAACCAAATTCGGCTCCCAGCTGCCGGCTCGTCAAGATGGGAAGTTGATCGAGCTTCTCGACTCCCACCCAACCTCGAAGCCCAATCAGCTTCGGGGACTACTGTCGGAGTAAATGGCCACGGGTAGCCTAACCGACTACCCATGGTTCTTCGAAAATTATCAGGCCGATTGAGCCTTCAAGCGTTCGAAGCATTGGGCCGACTTCCCCTGGCCGACTACCGCAGGGGCCGGCTCTCCAAAGGCGACCCGGCCCCGGTAACCTCCCCCAAGATGGTTGCGAGATGGCCGACTCCAGGAAGCCGGCGCCAAGAGGACCGACTTCCAAGAGCCGGCCATGAAGCACGCCGACTCCACAAAGCCGGCCATGACCGCACCCACCAAAACTACACCCACATAACGGTGACAAGACGGGGTGTGGCCACAGTGCGGCCCACTACCCCCGAAGCCCGAGGCAGGCATGGCCACAGGACGCGTACGGGATGGCCATCTCCCGTCCGGCTCGGCACTGTAGCCATGCTGGCCTCAACGTCACCCACGACAGACGCCAGTACGGCCCACGGGCGGCGGGCCCCTTTAGACAGAGAGAGGCGCGAAGGCGGCCCGGCCTCCCCCAGTTGGCCAAGGGCGTAGCCGGCCCCCAGAAGCCGGCTACCCCCTTCCCTCGAAGCATGTGCCACATTAAGGAGACAAGACGAGGTAAGGCTACAGTGAGAGCCCTCAAGGCGGCACACTGTAGCCACGCTTACCTCGACGAAGCCCTCGTCATCAGGGACGAGGCTACAGTAAGCAGCCACCGACAAGACCCCTAGGCGGTGGGGCCGGCCTGTCGACCAAGAGGCCGGCAGCCGGCGGGACCCACCAGTCGGCGGACCCCAACAGCCGGCGGAGAAGCCGGCGAGCGCAGACACTGACGGCTGGGACCGGCGCCCAGCCGGATTACAATTGTACCCTCGGGGGGTAGGCCTATATAAACCCCCCGGGGCACCCATGCAAAGGGTTGGCTTCTTAGAGTTACACACACACCATAGAGAGAGAGAAGCAAGAGCTAGCCTTGCTCTTCTTCTCGCTTGAACCCCACAGCTCAAGGAGCATTGTAGCTACTCATCCTGAGCTAGTGATCATGCGGAGACCCCGCAGAGCAGGTCTAGGGGTGTTATCTCCACGGAGAGCCCCGAACCTGGGTAAGATTCGCCGGCGTGCATGTCTTCGCCTCATCCCGTTTCCAGGCACCGGCGACGTCTTACTGGCACCCACTATGATAAGCCACCCATTGGCATATGTCGCACCTACCACCCGACAATCAACATGTTAACGCATCTCAATGATTCACAGATCATATACAAATATGTAGCTCCAAAAGCAAAGATCTAGAAAAAACATATGTTCTTCCTACAAACATGGATGCTACTCTTGGCCAACATTCAGTACAGACTGAATGACAAATTTGTTTGTGAAGTCTACCATTCCTGTTGCAAACGTAAGTGGTTTCACCAACAGCCTGAACCATGGGAATGAACCACACATGATGGAGGAACATCCACTATGATATGATTTGGTCTTCTCTTGATCACACGGCGAGACTATTTTCGGAATACAAACTTTAACTTAGGCAAAATGATGCCCATTGTATAATCAGACCAAAGCAATGAAGCACCTAGTGTTGGCCAATAAATAGTACAGTACTACTTTTCTGCAGTCCATGAAGTGACTATCCAATCTTTCTGTGTCTATTTTCAAATGGCACTGCATGCAGTGACTATACTATTCTCTTGTGCAGCTCAACCAAAATTGTGGTCACTTTGTGTGTTTGCTAAATAGCAACGGGTAGACATCTCTGTCTGCACAAATATCAAGCAGCTAGTAAACATATATCCCACCTTGTATTTTCGGTTTAAACATGTCTCTTCCGCTTAGATCTGTCATGTTTTGCACTGGACAATTTGATACAGTCATGTTTTGCCCTGGACAATTTCATACTGAATTGATTTGCTTGTTCAGAGCAGAAATATAGCGCCTATTCTTCATCAGACCAAGGATATCCATGTTCGCAGTGATGGAAGAGGTGAAATCGATACAACCGAAATTGAGCATCCAGTCATTGAATCATGTCCTGCACCTCCAATGTAGGTCCACCCTGCCAATAAATTCACATGCAAACCACTAGTATTACTATCTAATGACAGTACAAAAAGAGTAGCAAGATAGTAGCAAACCATGTACCTTCTTAATGAACAGCTCATAGTGCCACCAATTGGATATAAAGGTTTGGGAGAAAACATGCTCCTAATGTTGAACCAGTTGGACTTTTTGTGCAGTTCCACTAAACTCGAGCATCCATGTTTGCATAGATATTGAAAGTGTAATTACTATAAAAGTGGCACTAGTTGAAGCATAGACTCACAAATATAAGCATTCCAATTTCTTAATGGGAAAAGGTAGCAAGACTGTTTCTAACCACCTTTTTGAAGGAATAAATAAGGCAACAGAGGCTGATGTCAGAAAGGCATATATAGTTCTTTCTGAAAGAATGATTGATTCCTGACCTTTCCTCTTCTTTTAAGCATATTTTGTGCAGTTCAACTAAAATAAAATGCCATCACCGCCTTGACAATTCAGTGACACTGTACAAAAGGAAATGACTTAACATTACATCATGATGTCAGGTATGTAGTCGACAGGCATTAGAGACAAACTTACAGACCTCCTCCGATAACATAATGAACATTAATTTTAACAAAGGTGTGACTAGCTTTACCGGGATAATTTGAGTGAACTCTACACCCTCTGTTCCTTAATATAAGAGGTTTTTGCGGTTCAGTTTAAAGTACCCAAACGTCTACTAGTATTTAGAAAAACAGGTAGTAGTTTTCTTGAGCACATATCTGGGAAAGCTTGCCACCCTTTATTTATGTCCATACACTAATGCAACACCATTCGAAATTTCGAATACTACAAATATACACTAATCTAGTGGCTAGTGCAACAGTAGAGTAGTTATTTTATTACAGGGTACAGTACAATGGTTTACTGAATAGATTTCAATAAACTCTGGCACTGGAAGATTTCTATAAGAATTAACAATACAAAATGTAAAGGTAACACGTTTCAGCATTGGTATACTAGCTGTGCATGAGCATTAAACCAAATACAAAAGTCTGAAGGTAACTAGCATTATTAACTAATGACAGTATAAAAAAATTGCAAACCATGTACCTCCAAGGTAAATACCATTTCGAACTCGGGGGGGGGGCCTTCAAAATTGCTATCCCAATCTTGATAATCGATCAAACATAAAAACTTGATCGAACGAATCAAGAGAACAGCCGGAGGAGGAGGTTCCCACTCTTAACCTTTCCTCTTGTCTTCATAATTTTTTGTGCAGTTTAACCAAAATAAAATGACATCAGCGCCTTGGCATTTTGGTGACACTGTACAAAAAAATTAACTTATCTCATGAAAGTGAGGTATGTAATCTATAAGCATTAACAGTGCAAAAATCTGAAGGTAGTAACAAGTTTCATCGTTGGTATACTGGTTGTGCAACATCATTAGAATGCCTTAGTTGAAAAATCTTTAATACATCCACAATCAACAGCTAACCCTAAAATAATCCAGTGACATTAAATGGCATTGCTTAAATTTATCTGTGGCATTAGACTGAGTGCGGCATTAGTTAACTGTGGCATCACTTCAGCAGTAGCATTGCTTGACTTGACTGCTGGCGTTATACTAACAGCAAAAAAGTTAGACTAAGAGCATGCGAGGCCCATTCAGATAGTGGGCGCACCAGTACGATGTACCTCCACGGACGCATAGAGTGGTGAGGGAGGTATGGTTGCCCAGAGCAACAAATATCCAGGCAGCATATGTGGATTACGTCCCATTTTTGTTATGTTTAGCCACCTTTTTCCTACGTGAGGACAACAAACCGATCGACCTGGTCATTCTCTATTGCGTTGTCATGCCTTTCTACCCTTCTCCAACCAAGAGACACGAGACTCGTTCTTTAGCTACTGATTTTTCCCTTCTCAACCTAGATGCGGGTTCGATGCCTACTCTCTTGGACAGTACAGTCTCCCTTCCTTTCCTTATTCAACCCAGTCATGGATTAGTCTGCATGAAGTAGGGTTTCCTTTAATAATGCAAATTAAGGTTTTCGTCTGCGTGACCAGCAGAGCAGAGGATAGCAAATTGGGAAGATGGTGGAGTGGAAAAAGATCCACATGCAGCGACATGGCAGATGGGGCAATAGAACAAGGGTATGGTTCGAAAAGAGGTAACATACCCGAGGGTCGGCGGGAAGTGGCTTCGCTCGTGGTCATCGTCCTCCACACGCACTACGACAGCGAGCTTGGGGACGGAGGCCATCCCGCGCGGGCGCTAGGTCTGAGAGGACGGCCTTGTCGTGAGTGCATGACCTCGCTCGCCGACGACGAGTGCGTCAACACTGCACGTCCTTTTCTTCCCCGGCGGATCTGTGACCACCGGTGAGGAGGGAGAGAGAGGCCGTCTTTTTTAGATCTGGAGAGAGGGTGATAGTGTGAGAAGCAAGTGGGCAGCCCTTAGCAAGAAACCTCTGAAGCTCCAGCCTATATATCTTTTTTATACTACTAGTACTAGAGGTGGAGTAGTGGTAGAGTAGTTTATATTTTCTCTGCAAACAGTACCAGTTAGTCGTGCTTCAAAACTGAACGGCACGCCATTAAAAAAATTAAGTCGAGAAATAATGCGGCACCTCGGGCCAACGCGGCCAGATCGCATTTTGCACGAGAAATTACACACGATGTTTCGTTGACATGTGGTCCCGTTCCAACATGTCAGTGAGACGACGGCGAGTCCTTTTGTACAATTTCTGAAAGGACGTGTAGGCCGGGGCGCCTCTTCGTGTACCGTGGCAAACTAGCAACCGTCCACCGGCTCTTCGCCTTTCCCTCTCGATTTGGAACTGCTGTCGCACGCTCTTCCTCCCTCCTCCATTTGCCTTCACCCTTCCTTCTGTCATTGTTCGATCGTCTTCTCCATGGAGGGAACAAGCCGGAAACGACCCCGTTATTCTTGCCCCGATCTGAAAGATGACGTGGTGGGGGAACCCAATGATCGGTGCGACGTCATCACCTCGGCTAGCATGGCAGGTTCGTTCAAGCCCATTCTCGACTCAACTAATAACATCATTACAAGGAACCCAAGGGCCCAGGAGCGGTTTGATCTCCCTTATCTTCTTCGCTATAAGCCTGTTCGCATGGGCGCGGACGACGGAGGCCTCGCCTTGTGCAAGTTGATGCCACTTGATAATGATACGTGTGATGTCAAGATGCCATCGCTTAAGGGTAAGTCCTGGGCTGGCACAAATGGAGATTGGGTTGTTTATATCGGGAACAATTGCGAGTGGGAACTTGTGAATGTGTACACTCGTCAACGGATTCCACTTCCAAAAATCTCCGAGTGCCCTGAGGTTGAGCACACAGATGATCTATGTACGTTCAAATACGATCATGGTGACTGTCGTCTACTGAAGATAGCAATTTGTCGAGTTCCCAACCGCTCTTGGAATTACAAGAACTATCAATTTGTTGCTATCTTCGACAAGCTTGTTGCCGTCCTTCGTGGTTCGACTGGATGGATATTGCTCAAAAATCAGTTTCTATACATGGATGTGTACTGTGATGCAATTGAATACGAGGATCTTGTGTTTGCTGCCACCACTCGTGGCACTGTTTTTGCATGGGATCCTCGTAGTTTCGGTACGTTTGTCTTCCACCGTAATTATAATTGTTTCATCCACATGCATGCGGGTTAGCAATTTCCCTTTACTAATTAACCTTCTTGTGTTTCCAAGGTCCTGTGAACATTCCACCACCTATACTTGAAAAATTTTATAACCAAGGGGGAGATGACGATGGTGATGATCACGAGCATGAGGACGAGCAGAACTTATCTACTCAGTGGCGCCTGGCAACTAATTCCGATGGATCACCTCTTCTTGTCTGTATACAGTGCACTGAGATTGTTACTACTGAGGGAGCACGTGTTGTCTCCCATGGTCGCCCTCTCCGGACCTATTCCAACACCCATTGCAAGGTATTCGGGATGGATACTAGTGTGCTAGCGCCAACACCTTCTCCCTGGTACAGTATTGGTAGTCTTGGAGCAAACTCGCTCTTCCTTGGACCAAACTATCCAATGATGGTTAAAGGCGATCCAGATGCTATTGACACAGCGTTACTACCATTTATGAGAAGCAACTGTATCTATACCTCGGACATTGCGGTGGTTCCCAACCCTGCTCCTGATATATGCCGCTTCAGCCTGGATGATCAGTCCTGCGTTGCTCTCGACATTAACAATAGCTGGCCCTTCCCAGAGCACCTATGGTTCAAAGCAAGCGTTTCCAACGCCAAGGATTGGTTGAGTTGAAGTTCATTTCATTGCTTGTTATTTGTTGTGTGATGAAAACTTCAGTATTTACTGGAATGTTTTGTTGGAAATAATCTATAATCCAACATGTATCATCGTTGTCGTTGTGTGTTGATGACTTGTTGTATGTAATGAATGGTACATTTGCAAATGCGTGTCATAGACTCAATTTATGAATGGTTTTCGAGTCACTTCTTGGAGTGTGAGTACCGTAGTAGTATAGCCAGCATCCGGTTAGTATATGAAGTTGCCACATCACATAGAGCCAACCTAAAATTGGAGTACTAGATCTGAGATGCCACGTGTACCAGATGAATGACTCCAAGTTCGACCACCGTGATGCTAGGTGCGAGCCGAGGAACACTGTTGGAGAGACCCCCCTCATAATTTTCCTACATTGGTCGTTTGATTCATAGGATAGAATGCTATAGGATTATTTTTCCTATGTAATCATGTTTTACTTGGCAATCTAGCATCCACTCCAACTTTTGTTTCACTTCCTTTGATCCTACGAAGAGAGTACTTGCTCTAAATGATGTGCCGCTGCAAGAGCCGCCAATATTAATTAACCATGCTCTAAAAAGGTGGACCAGCTTTGGCTGTAGTAGTACTGTACTAGGTTAGTACGTGACCTTGCGCTTGGCTCTTCTCCTCTTCCGGAAGTCGAACAATAATGATGGTACTACAGTAGTATTTCTGGAAATCTGACACCAAATGAACTGTTGCACGTCCACCGCTTGGAAGCAAAAGTTTATCCTTGTGCTGCGAGCCACCGCACACGCGTTGGCGAGGGAGAAGGCGTAGTAAGCAAGCTTCTCGTTGTTCTGCGAGTTGACGGGACACATCAAAGTTATTTATTAGTACTCTTGGAGTAAACTCGCTCTTCCTTGGACAAAACTATCCAATGATGGTGAAAGCCGATCCAGCTGCTGTTGACACAACGTTACTACTCCCTCTGTCCCATAATATAAGAGTGTTTTTTACACTAGTATATTGTCAAAAACGTTCTTATATTATGGGACGGAGGGAGTACCATTTATGAGAAGCAATTGTATCTATACGTCGGACATTTCGGTGGTTACCTACCCTGGTCGTGATATAGTAGGCCGCTTCAGCCTAGATGATCAGTCCTGCGTTGGCCTCGAGAGTTACAATAGCTGGCCCTTCCCAGAGAATCACTTGTGGTTCAAAAGCAAGCGTTTCGAACGCCGAGGATTGGTTGAGTTGAAGTTCATTTCATTGCTTATTATTTGTTGTGTGATGAAAACTTTAGTATTTATAATCTATCCTCGTTGTTGTTGTGGGTTGATGACTTGTTCTATGTAATAAAATGATATGCCTGTGATAAACTTACTAAATTTATGAATGGCTATCGAGTCGCTTCTCTGAGTGGGTGCTGCGACGAGGCAAAAAAATATTTTTCGAATACATAATTGTACGTGCATTGCAACAGGTTATCGGATGAGGGCAATCAACAATAGTACGCTATTTGTACTAGCTTCACATGCTGCACTATCTCTACGTCTACGTACGTAATACAACAATTTTTAAACTTGAGACCAGCCACCCATCCTCACAAAGAACACTTTTTAACCTAGCACAGACTCCGGGAAATTTGGCCACAGTGTGAGGTGGGCCATATGTTAATGTGTTCGCTGTACGTAACCAGCACCTCGAATCCTCGATACTACTACTATAAGTAGTACTAGGAGTAGTAGGGTGGCATGGGCCAGAACAAGCATTCACGTCCAGGAGTACGGCACACACCACCAGCACGACTTCCATCTGACACCATATTTCTTGGAGTCCGTGCTACAGCAATATCTTCAACCTAGTCGTTTCTCTAACTTAGCCATCGCGCGGCGGGCGAGGTGGGGGTTTGCCGATAGTCGGTTTCCTCAATTGCGGTCCCACTTGTAAGGCCAACTCCAACGCACGACCCCAAACGGACCTCTGTTTTGCCCGGATTCTGTCCGTTTGGGTAGGGCAATGTGGTCGTGTCCGGGCCATTTCTCGGATGCGGTGGTCGTGCGCCGAACGCGTGACCGCATCCCGGCCGCGTACATTTTTCTTTGCAAACACATATCTTTTTTTCATCATTGATTTTTTGGTACATGGAAATACATCACCAAAATTTTGACTAGAAAAGCAAGACCAAAGAAAACAAGAACCACAAGAATACATTTTAGAAGATATCCAACTTCCATAACTGCTCATGTAAGTTGGATTAGTGCCTTCTCGTTGCATTCATTATTGATCTGCGGAGGCTCGATCTTGCGTGCTTCTTTCTTTTTTGAGTGTAAAGAAGTAGACGTGTCTAGCCTCTATTCTATCAACAAGTGCACTAGTCTCATCTCTAGCCTCTATGCTAGCTAAAAGTGCTAGAACATCTACTAAATTGTGCTCTATCAATATATCATTGTACTCTTCTTCCCAATACCAAAACTTGCATCCATTCTACACAATAAAATTTTAAGTTAGCACAACTAGTCTAATCCGAGAGCATGACCGAAGATTTGGTCGAGTTCTTCCTCCTTTTGCCGACATGTGGGACATCCAGCATCCAGGTCGTGTCATGCAAGAAAATAGAGTGGTAGGTGAAGCCACGTGATGTGCATCTTGGGTTAAACTGTAAATAGAATCTTACTACTCTTGAGTAACTCCAAAAGCGGCCACCGACGATCTTTATTGGATTTTTTTTTCATCACCAGCACATCGAGGTGAAAGATGTGCAGGTTCAGTGGGTCCTCTTGCGTTTTCACTGACATGTGGGACCGCATATGAGCAAACAAACGATGGGTACCGCGCGTCTGCTGGCTGGCTGAGAAGAGAGATAGAGGAGGGCCGAGCATGGACTCCAGGAAATTTGTTCTACGTACTCGATATAGTGGAGTAACCAGCACCTCGATATAGTGGGGTGGCATGGGCCATAACTAGCATTCATGTCTAGCAGTACGACACACGCCACCCACACGAGTCCCATCCGACACCAATTTTCTTGGAGTCCGTGCTAGCTACAGCCATCTCTTCTCCCTCCTGTTTTCTCAGCCATCGCGCGGTGGGCGGGGTGGGGGTTTGCCGATAGTCGGTTTGCTCAACTGCGGTCCCACTTGTAAGTGAAAATGCAACACAACACGCATTCCCCCTTGAGCGGCGTGCCGGACAAACCGTGTGGGGGTGCGACGCGAACACGGCAGGCTTTTCCTTTTGAACTTGTAACTTGTAAAATTTGGTTCTGCTCCATGGGGCGACCGATAGATAGAAATAATGATTTTCCCTAGAGTAATGAGAAGTTTGGTTCTGGCACGGTTCATGCATGGAGTACGTAGGAAAATTATGAAGTTGATGCGAAAGGTTAGATAATTACTAGTAGTACCATATACTACTACATGGATTTGACGGAAAGATAAAGATACATACGGATCCATCAACGACATCCTCACCCCCTAGTGCACCGGGTCACCAACCGACGTGTGAGGAGCAGCGGCGGTGGCGGCAAGCTCAACATGCTTCTAAACAATGTCGTACAAGGTTGCCCTGCGGTCCAAGAAGGCCAGCGTCCTATCGTCCTCCTCTTGCATGTAGTAGTCCTTGTGGACGATTTGCGTGTAGACGTGGGTGATTATGTCGATGGTGTCTTGCTGCGCCAGGCGCTGCGCGGCGAGCGCGACCTCGAGGTGGACATTCTTCGGCGCGACGGCGGGCAGTCGCAGGGCCACTAGTGCGTCGAAGAGGTTGTCACCATAGAGGCTGTTGAGGGTGGCAGGCATCGCAGAGCCTGGGCGCGTGGGCTGGAGGCGTACGTCAAGGTCGTCCGCGAGCTTCTTGACGACGGTGAACTTGTCGAGGAAGCCGACGAGGACCTCGTCGAACAAGGAGACGAAGCTGTCGTCCAAGCGGCCCCTCGCCCTGGCGGCCTCAAGCACTACCTGGAGACATTCCTCGGTGCCAGGATGCAGGCCGGCGTCGTGGACCATCTGGCACAGCCGGCTGATGCTCGCGCTCATCGCCTCCATGGGTCTAGCTTCTAGTCAACTGATCTTGCGGTTGGAGTGATCACTCTTGCCCTTAGGTGCGTAGGTGCGTAGGATTTCGTAGATTGGACTGGCGGCAGCCTTTATATGAGAAGTGCAGACTGCGTTGAATTCACATGCGTGTTGGCCATCTACTCCTTGCCCCTCTACTGCACCTGCCTTTGGCTGTATGACAGGTTGGCCAGCCACCCGTTGGACCCACGTGTCATACACCCAAAGGCAGGTGCAGTAAGTCAATGAAGCTGCGTCCCCCTCCGTGCCCGTGCATGCTTTCAATGACTTGAGACTACCAAACATCACATGCGGTGGTTAGTTCATTGCATGTAATCCTATTAAGTAGCAAAAAGACATTAAGTTACCTCGCCGATAGGAATGAAACAATACACCATGTATTTATTTACAGAGGGAGTATAGCCAGCATCCGGTTAGTATATGAAGTTGCCACATCACATAGAGCCAACCTAATATTGGAGTATGCTAGCCCTCCACCGGCGCGCCGCTTCAAATGGCGGAGGAAGTGAGAGGTCGCGTCACCTTGTGTCCAGATCTAAGATGCCACGTGTACCAGATGAATGACTCCAAGTTCGACCATCGTGATGCTAGGTGCGAGCCAAGGAACACTGTTGGAGAGACCCCCCTCATAATTTTCCTACATTGTCGACGACGAGGTGCCTATGGTGACTTCGTAAATTTCAAGATGATAGTGCCGTGTGTGTGTGTGTTCATAGGGGTGAGTGTATGCGCGTGTATATGAGCGCTTGCGTCTGTACTGTGTAAAAAAACATAAATGCGTGTCAAAAAGAGACTAGTCAGTATACTCAATATTGTGCACCTCGGAGAGGAAAACGATAGAACTAGTATGTATTTATTTACGGTGCAGATTCACTCATTTTGCTCCATATGTACTCCGTCTCGGTGTAGTCTAGTCACTTGTTGAAATCTCTAGAAGGGCAAATACTCCTTTCTGGTTTACACGGCTATACTAGCATGTAGTTGTACATACTAGTACAATAGTGGGCTCACATAGCAATTTTGTCTCATGCAAGAGCCTAGCTATATGCGTGCTCCAATGTTCGCAACTACAACATTCAGTTTGCGCTTGGCTCTTCGCCTCTTCGAGAAGACGAACAATGATGTTACTACTACTGCTTCTACAGTGTCGAATCCACTGTTGCATGTCCGTCCACCGCGAGCGGGACAGATAGCTTGTTGTAGAAGTACTACTAAGCAAAAGCCTTTCCTCGTTTGCGAGCAACCGCGTGCATGGGTGAGGGAGAAGGCGTGTAGTAAAATCAAGCTTCTCCTCGTTGTACGAGTTGACGCGACACATCATAGCACTGGCCCCACATGCTTGCCTCTAAACTTGGATGAAAGACCCGCAGTGTACAATATATTTGCTGCTACCTCAAACATTTACCCACCACAAATTAAAATATATGTGGTCGTATGCATCGTTCTGATGCAGAGGCCGGGGAGTCCCCCCTTTTCGAAAAAACAAATTAAAATATATATTCCTGTCTTGACCAGATGAGCGTGCAAACTACAATCACCAGGGTGTCAGGTAGGGCCATAAGACTATTTTAATTATTTTTTAAAACTTCGAGACGGCCACATAGCATGGAGCCGACCCCAACGATTTTAAGCTTACAGGCACGATACACGCTATCCTAGACTACTCTACACATGAAACTGCCACACGAGCGTCCGGGCTGCGCTTGGCTCTTCGCCTCTTCGGGAAGTCGAACAATGATGGAGTACTACTGCACTGGAGGAGTACTACAGTACGCTTCTGGCCATCTGACACCGATTGAACTGCTGCATGTCCACCGCGTGCGGGAGGGAGAGCGTGTAGCGAAAGCTTCTCCTAGTCTTGCCAGCCACCACGCTCATGGGCGAGGGAGGGACGCTCCTGCCTTTGCGTGTATGATAGGTGGGCCCGACAGGTGTGTCGCCAACATGTCATACAGCCAAAGGCAGGTGCAGTTAAGTCCGCGAGGGAGAGGATAATCAAACTTCTCGTTGATGTACAAGTTGACGCGACAAATCAAAGCACTGCACTCGATATATTTCAATAATTTGCGTTTACCGATGCATTAATTACAACGCATGCATGCATGTCGTGACTCTCCTTTGGATACTTGCATGTGTTGATTTAATGCACCTTGAAGTAGTATAAAATATGTGATGGTAAAGCTTTGTAATACCCCGACCCAAGTCGAGAGATGGTTGTGCACGAGGAGGGCGAGATCATGCAGACCGAACAGGACCCGACGATGGAGCTCTCTAAGGTCTCGATGGACCTCACCGTGCTCCACTGCCCCTTGTGCCTCCGCCCCTTGAATTGTGGTTTCTCAACGAGTTGTGCTGAACTTCTTGTGAATTGTGGTGGTTTTCAGTAATGAAAATCGGAAGGGGCAAGCCCTTCTTTGATAAAAAAAAATTAATTGTCCTTATATATTCATCAGTCTTGCTATAAGTCGCAGTAGATGTTATATAGGTCCGTCGGATCTTACATCAAGATCCGTGCTTTCAGATTTTCTTTTTTCTCTCTTAAATCTCAGTCGAGTGAGACATAGCCACGCCATTAAACAGAGGCTCGCGCGCCATTAATGGAGACCTTGGGAGAGAGGTGGACGGCAGATGGAGGTCAAAGGGCTCTCCTCCCGATAAGCACGCGCAGGGGTCTGATCGCACGCCTCTCGTACTCAAATAGCTACCCTGTACGGCGCCTCCTAGCTAATAAAAAATGGGGACGCGTGGCGGCACATAAATGGTACTAGTAAGTAGGACGCCCACGGTTTCAATAATACTTGTGTTTCTGATTGTAACGTGACAACACTTGTTCCAAAATGACTTTGTTGATTGTTAATGTGTGCGCCTTCGCAAATCGGATTGCAAATTTACCACAGCATGTTGGTGCCATGTCATGGCACCAAGCCAAGTTTCATTATTTTCATGCGTGTTTTGGATTTACAAGAATTAAAAAACTAAGTTTCTCCATGTTCCCAACCCAGCCATGACGCCCAGAATTTTGAATTTCATTCCCATTTCTTGCATGGAACCTAGAAATTTACCCGAGGACACACATGTGATTTTTCAACCAACTTTGGTGCACTGGAACATGTGCTTGTATTTCAAATTTGAATTATGCACACAAAGGTGACACGTTCCCTCCCAGAACCACGAGCCTTCTTGAGAGAAGCTTCGATTTGCAAGAAGCTTATACCAAAATTTGTTCCTATTCGGCCAATTTTTTTACCACGGCATGGTACTACCATGACATGACACCATGCCAAGTTTCATGATTTTAAAACCAAGTTTCTCAATGTTCTCAACCGAGCCACGATGCCCAGATGTTTGAATTTTATTCTCATTTTTTGCATGGGACCTACTCCCTCCTTCCATCTATATAGGGCCTAATGTGTTTTTCAAGACAGCCTTTGACTATTGACAAGATTAATAGCACATGAGATGTATACTATGAAAATTATATTATTAGAAGCTCCTTTGACATACAAATTTGAAGGTATGCTTTGTGTAAGTTGCTTGTCATATATTATTGCTCTAACGTTTGGTCAAAGTTAGCCTCGAAAAACGCATTAGGACCTATATAGATGGAAGGAGGGAGTAGAAATTCACCCGAGGACACAAATGTGATTTTTCAACCAACTTTGGTGCACGGGAGCATGTGCTTGTAGTTCAAATTTGAATTATGCACATTAAATGACCAAAAACTCAATTAATGTGTAAATAAGGCCAAACGAAGCCGGAATAATTCCAAAATTTAACAGGGCACTCATGTAGTTCTATGTTGCCTTTGTAAATAAACTCAAGGGGGACAACGTATATCGTTTCGCACTCAAAGGTGGCACGTTCCCTCTCAGAACCACGAGCCTTCTTGAGACAAGCTTCGGTTTGCAAGAAGCTTATACCAAAATCTGTTCCTATTCGGCCAATTGTTTTACCACAACATGGTAGTACCATGACATGACATCCATGCCAAGTTTCATGATTTTCAGACGTGTTTTGGATGTACAAGAATTTTAAAACCAAGTTTCTCAATGTTCTCGGCCGAGCCACGATGCCCAGATGTTTTAATTTTATTCTCATTTCTTGCATGGGACCTAGAAATTCACCCGAGGACACAAATGTGAATTTTGAACCAACTTTGGTGCACGAGAGCCTGTGCTTGTAGTTCAAATTTGACTTATGCACATTAAATGACCAGAAACTCAATTAATGTACAAAAAATGACAAACGAACTCGGAATAATTCCAAAATTTAGCGGGGTACTAATGTAGTTCCATGTTGCCTTTGTTAAGAAACTCAAGGGGGGCAGCGTATATTGTTTCACACTCAAAGGTGGCACGTTCCCTCTTAGAACCACGAGCTTCCAAATCGGCCCAATTTTTTACCACAACATGTTAGTGCCATGACATGACACCATGCCAAGTTTCATGATTTCCAGGCGAGTTTTGGATTTACATGAATTTAAAATCAAATTTTCTCGATGTTCTCGGCCGAGTCATGACGCCCAGATATTTGAATTTCATTCTCATTTCTTCCATGGGACCTAGAAATTCAACCAAGGACACACATGTGATTTTTCAACCCACTTTGGTGCACCGGAGCATGTGCATGCAATTCATATTTAGATTATGCACATTAAAAGTCCAGAAACTCAATTAATGCATAAAAAGGCCAAATGAACCCGAAATAATTCCAAAATTTAACAGGGCACTAATATAGTTCTATATTGCCTCTGTAAATAAAATCAGGGGGGAGGCAGCGTATATCGTTTCGCACACAAAGGTGGCACGTTCCCTCTCGGAACCACGAGGCTTGTTGAGAGAATCTCCGGTTTTGCAAGAGGCTTATACCAAAACTTGTCCCAATTCAGCCAAAAATTATACATATGAAAACAGGGTTTAGATTATCCCAAACATCTCGCTACCTAGACCAATAATGTACTATGATTTGAATTCAACATAAAATGGATACAAATATTTGAATTGGAGAGCGTATGGTACATGTAGTTCATAGTGAAATATGATTACTGCTATATGTATGTTTTTTGTTATCAAGATAATATTTAAATTATTGTATAACTTGACAACAATCGTATTCAAATAAGGAAAATTGATTCAAATTTAGTCCATATGGTAGACGACAATATATATGTTCACATGGTGGAGTAAAATGTTCATATATGATGTAAGATCAAAATGTATGACTAGATCAATTATAAACCGCAAGGTCACCTAACGATATATTTGAATTCAACATAACATGGATTCAAAAATTGAAATTCGAGATCATGGCATTTGTAATCATATAAAAAGGGACATTACTCTTTCTTTGGTGGGAATTGATTTGTTTTTTGTTGTTGTTGAGGGAAGTGCGAATCGATTTGGTACTGTGCAGGGTAATCTTGTTCTCCCGATTTTTTTTACATTTTTCTTGTAGTTTTTTCAATGGCATCTATAGCAATATAGTAAAAGGGGACATGACTCTCTTGTGTCTTGTATGAATTGTTTCTTTTACACGTTAAGTTTGTTCTACCGAACAAGGAATCCGCACCTTGTTATTCCAAAATTTTCAAGCTCGAGTATCTTTTGTCTCACCTGCTTTGAAACTCCCGCTTCTTCAACCCGCGCCGCGCCTTGTTATCCCGAAATTTGTACGCGCGCGAGAACTTCCTCCTCATCCGAAATCGCTCCCGCAGCCCAGACACGCGAAATCCCCCTTCTACCCCTCAGCCGGAAATGAAGCTCCACGTCGTAGTGTCAAAACCGGTGGGGGTATGCTGGTAACTTACCCTACATTTCGGACAAGCGCGTCCCTAAGCTTGGCTCCCCCCTCCCCTTTCACCCCCCCATTCGTACACCGAGGCTGCCAAAACCCGTGAAACCCCACGCTCCTCCGTCGGCCTCCCGACCGCCGCCCAGCCGGAGACTTTTCCCCGACTACGTCGTCCACCGCAACAGCTCGCCGTCCCTCATCCACCGCACTGGATGAGGATCCGTTGTCGATCTCGTCGTCCAGCCGGATCAGCCGCCCCGTCCTCCACCTCCAAGGAGCTGCCCCGACATTCGCCTCGTCTATCGCGCCACCTCAATCCCCATAGCGCCGTCTTGACCTGCCCCACCGGAACCGCAGCACCCTCACCAATTCCTCCGATGAAGCCGAGGCCAACTCGGTGCCACCAAGGAGGTTCTGCACTCACCGCTGCATTTTATCTTTTATTCGATCTCACGGGGCTGCCGGTGCTCGATACCGAGCAGACATGGCATGTCTCCATCGACGGCGCCGTCGCCGGCCACATCATCCACGGCGTCTCTCCCCCATGTCGTTGCTTCCTCGGCGGCGGCTTCCACAACGGCAGTAGCTGCAGCTGCTCCGGCTCTCGCTCGCGCTGCGGCTCTATTCTTGCTGTCGTCCGCGCTGCTGCACTGCTCCTGCTTTCGTTCGTGCTGCTGCTCTGCTCTTGCTCTCGCTTGCGCTGCTGCTGCTGCTGCACGACCTCCGGCAGCTACAGGAGTTGTTGCTTTAGCACTCGCTCGCGGTGCTGCTGCACGACTTGCTCTTTGCTAGTGCGTTCCCTGCTCGAGCGTCTGCTGATTTAGATCACTGCTTCTCTGCTACTAGTGCTCGAACGCCCTAAACATCTATTGCAATGCTCTGTTACTAGTTCAATCAGTTTCGATAGTAAAATTCAGTTTCGACTGTGAAGTTCATTTTCTTCAGTTAAGTTCAGAGTGAACAGTACTTACAGCATCTGTCAGAGCGGTCGTGGCGCGGCTGATGCGTTTTACATCTAGCACTTTTTGGTGATGTATTTTACATCATCTATTGCAGATGATATTAGGGTCCCACTTCAGATTAACATTGTCTGTCTTGTCATGCTTCAGCCTCGTCGCCGTACACCTTAGCGGAGCTGCTCCAACGACGGAACCGTCGATCACAGTGGAGCAGTACCCTCGGCGCTGTTTCCAGAGGCCTCGGATCTTCTTCCCCACCTCCGACAGTCACACCAGCATCATCACCATCCTCCACGTCCAACCCAATGATGCTGAGGTCCACAAGGCTATGCCAAAGAGGTTGTACACTCGTCGCATCACTTTGTTTCTCCATTCCTCTGTTCTTCCAATTCATGTGATCCAAACACCCAGGTTGACTGAAATCCTATGTTTCCAAATGCTCTGTTTTGCACATGCATTCCTATCCTATTCCTGTGTTTTTCCTGTCCCTGCGTTTATAGAATCCTCCAATTCTAAGGAGCCCTTACAGATTTACTTCATTTTCAGATATGTGTCAAAGAAAACTCTGTGTGTTATGTCCTGCTCCTGCCGTGCCGTCATCCACCCCACCTGAGGTGCACCATAGACAGAAGCATTCACTGCAGCAGAGATCCCCCCTGCAGACTTCCTTTCACCGCCTCATATCATCTTCCCCGTTGCCGGCAGCCACGCCAACTGCGTTACCATCATCGACTGAGCAGATGAACCTGAGGACTACACAGTTCCGGAAGAGAGGTCGCAGTCTTTCGTGTTTGCTTACGTTATACATCGGTTATTATTACCGGCTACTTTATCGTTCAATCTTGAGTTTTGAATTGCCCATGGGTCTCATATCGAGCCAGCAACGAATAGTATCTATCTACTATCTGGTTCATCTGGGGTCTTCTATGTGGTTCATGTTGGGTGGGCAACAAACAATAGATGATCCATTGTCTATCTTTTTAAACTGAAGCTATAATCTACCTGCTATCATTAGTTTTGGATCCATCCACTCGTTTGCTACCATCAGTGTTGATTTTTGCATGCACCCCTTAGGCCTTACAAAATCTAATTATTTTTTTATTATGCATGTCAGATATTGTACACAATCGTACTGAACATGTAGAGAAAAAGAGAAGACCGTTGCGTGCGAATATAATGTCATGCAGACGCCGCTCCATGGTGGGCGAAGTGCCCCCCTCCTGCATTTCCAGATTGTATTCCAGAGGAAGATAACTATTCAGATGGAGACTCAGAAGGAGTCGACCATGCCTGTTTACCACCTGAGGTGTTTGCTCTAACCTGGCATGCTGATGTTGGTCATATCATGCATATGGCGCCTTGCATTGCTTATATTATACATCTTATATGTCATCAGCTTAGTTTAGATATGCTTTGTGTGAATGCCACCCGTTTGGTTTCTATATCATACTCCCACCATTCCTAAATATTTGTCTTTTTAGAGATTTCAACAAGTGACTACATACGGAACAAAATGAGTGAATCTACACTCTAAAATATGTCTATATACATCCGTATGTGGTAGTCCATTTGAAATCTCTAAAAAGACAAATATTTAGGAACGGAGGGAGTATATGGGAATTATGCAATGCCATCTACTTTAGCCAGGCATCATATACGTGAATCATGCAATGCCATCCTGTTTAGCCAGTCATCGTATATGTGAATTGTATTGTGCCATATTTTTTTCCATAATGTATTCCATTTGTCAACAATGTTTATACATTCATCTACTCTTCCTATGCATCAGCCATTTGAGTCGGTCATGGGAAAATCTGGAGTGAAAACAAGGTCTTTTGAGCAGTCAGTGCTACATGTCGATGCAGATTTCCTGCTGGTTACATATAGCTCCTCAGAGGAGGATTCAGAGAGAGATGACCAATCGTATCCCCCCCCGATGTGCATGCTCTAACTTGGTTGGGTTATATTGCCCATATCATGCATATGGTGTCTTGCATTGCCATGCCATCTGCTTAGATTAGACATGCTTTGTGTGAATGCCTCCTGTTTGCTTTCTATATTAGATATGTGAATTATGCAATGCCATGTTTTTTCAGCCAGTTATCATATATGTGAATTATGCACCGCCATGGAGCCGGGCATCATATATGTGAATTATCTCATGCCATCTTTTTTTCATTACGTATTCCATTTGTCGACAATCTGTGTATATTGAACTACTCTTCATGTGTATCAGCCATTTGAGCCGGTTATGGAAAAATCTGGAGTGAAAACAAGGTCTTCAGAGTAGGCAATGGTACCTGTTGAAGCATATATCTCGATGGTTACAGGGAGCTCCTCAGAGGAGGATTCAGAGATAGATGACCAGTCCTATATCCCACCTGAGGTGTATGCTCTAAGTTGCAATGTTTATATTTCTCATATGATGCATATGGTGTCTTGCATTGCTTAGTTTAGACATCATATGCACAATATTGAATTCTATCTGCTTAGTTCAGAGATCATACATGCGAGTGCCAGCTGCTTAGTATATGAATCAATTATGTCAATTATATCATGCCATCCTGTATACTTAGACAACATGTATGTGAATTATTTCATCCCAACCTATTTTAGAAAGACATCATATAGTTTTGGCATGTCATCCTGTTTAGGTACTCATCATATGTTGAATTATGCCATTATATCCTGTTAAGTTAACCATCATATATCTAAAATTGTGTCATGCTATCCTGTTTAGTTAGGCATCATGTGAAATTGTGTCATGCTGTCTTGTTTGGTTAGACAACATATATGTGAATCACCACATCTGTGTATCATATAATGTCTGTACGTTCAATTTCTTTTGTTGCTTATCAGCCATTTGAATTGGAGGGGGTGATGGCAGTATCTAAGGGAGCAAAACCCCGTTCTTCACAAAAGACAGTGCTACCCGTCGATGCAGATAGAACCATGGTTGTACTGGCCCACAAACTAGCCCCACCACACATAATCGAGACTCTTCCAGATGGCACACTTACACCGTTGCGCAGAGAACCAACTACAACCCATCTAACCGCAACCCCAGCGGATAGTAACCCACTTATAGTTCACAAAGCACCATGTCCACCACAGAGTACCCCCACACGAGCAGTTTGTAAAGCTACTGCAGTGCCCAAAGCACGAAGACCACCACAGCTAACCCAAACTCCACGTTTAAAGCAGAAGAGCAACTGTTCTCAGGTCAGATTCCGTAGCTATGGTCCATACTCCTTTGCTGTTGCATCACTGTATTTACTCATACCAACTACTTTCGAATTTGAAGGATCCAATTGAAACTCCAATGGTGCAACAGGTATGTTTTAAACCTATTTCTTTAACTGGATTGTTGTTCTAACTTGTTGCTCTATGTTGATTTCAGTTTAAGTTGTATAAACAGTTATGTTCTCATGTGATGCGCACTACAAGTGCTGCCAATGATGTGTAGTTTCTCACACTTATATTCTGTCTATGCTGCTGTGTCTTAAAAATATATGAGTTGAACTGTGTCTCTATCATGATTAGGGAACATAAACTAGAATGATATGGACAATACAGTGACCATAGTACATAGATATATGTTTGTTTCATGCTGTTATCATGTCCACCTTACTACTGAACCGGTTTACCAAAATGAGTTTCGTATACTACAAGCTAAACATGTGATGTGTCTGCTTGTTTCTCTTGTAGTATGCAAACAGAATATTGGAGAAGAGCACCCCACTATGCAATGGTAGAGAAAGTAATGCAGATAAGGTTCAAGATAGTGAGACAACCCTGTTGGTCTCCAAGAAAGGTGATAAAAACGATCTTGTAGACAGTGAGAAAACCCCACAGTCCTGCGTTGATGTAGTGTTCGAGTTACTGGCTAGTACCGCTGGCACAAGCTCTTCGAACTCGCTGCCTGAATCACTTCGGCTTCTTCAGTCTCAGCTACAAGCTGAAAGGCATCAGTCAGCTGTGCTGCGGCAAGAAGCCGAAGGACTGAGGAAGTCCCTGAAGAATTCAGATGCGTATTTTCTTGTGCAACAGCAAGCGCTGGAGGATTTAATCGCCAAACAAGAGAAAGTTAATAAGCTTGCTAAGCATCTTGCCAGCATTATGGGTACCCAGGATATTGTTTCTTGAACTCTTCTGAAGTGGTTTCAGTTCTGGACTTGTTTTGCTGCGGCGTTTATATGCTGCTTTGTTCCCTATATTTGCACTGGTGGCGAACTTTGATGCCCAGTGGATGTAATATGTGTAATAGCCGTGATAGCCTAGCATAAGTTGCTTGCTTATTTATTTCCTTGTTGTCTTGTTTATTTGTTTGCTTGTAGTCAGTGTTGTTCTTTTTCCGCGGTTTGCTAGTGGCTGCAATAACCTATTTTTTAAAACTAGGCCACAATAACCATGGGCTAATATTTACTGTAGTGACACTGGGCCTCCTACGGCCCGTAGAAACAATGGGCCTTCTACGGGCCGTAGAAACAATGGGCCTTCTACGGGCCGTATCATCAATGGGCCTTATACGGGCCGTATGATCGATTGGCCAAACATGGGCCAATAACAGGCCGCATTATGGCCGTAAACGGGCTAGAGTTGGAATCGTCCGTTCATGGGCCGACCATAACGGGCCATCGTTAATAGGCCGTATTTGATGACGCTATGAAAACGGCCCAACGTATTAACGGACCACAAACGGGCCGACTGTAACCATAGGCTGAATTTGGCCCACAAGCAGAAAATGACAGTAACGGGCCGTAAGTAAATGAATGCTGGAAATGAGCCCAAGAATAAATGGGCTCTGAGAAGGCCGAAAGATAACATGGGCTGGAAACGGCCCAACGAAATAACGGGCCATTAATGGGTATAAAGTGATACACTGTTCATTATGGGCCAGTTTCACCACGGGCCGTTAATGGGTGTAAAGTGATACACCGTTCATTACGGGCCAGTTTCACCATGGGCCGTTAATAGGCCAAGAGTTACATAGGGCCTCATATGGGCCGAAAGACGTCATGGGCCATACATGGGCCAGAAGTGAAAATGGGCTGGAATCATATTGGATGGCCCAGATGACGCTACTGTGCCTAATTCGGATAGGGCGTAATGGGCCTTCGGTTAGCGGGCTGTAAATGGGCTATATGCGAACAGGCCGTTAACAGGCTTTCCATGGGCCGGCCCGCCACCTTTTGACCAAGTCAAACGGGCCGGCCTTTTCATAGGAATGGGCCTCTGTTGGGCCGTGCCACGTGTCGACGTATCATAGGCGCCTTCTGTCCAATGAGTGGATGACATCTGTCCCAACGATGAGCCGACACGTGTTTCCTCCAGCCAATGATGATTTTACACGTGGAAAATCCCCATTGGTCGGGGCTGTTAACGGGTTATCGGATCCAAAACCCGACCCGATAGCTTAACGGCGTTCCGTTACGGTGGATGCCACGTGTCGGTCACCCTTGACGAAAGCACTTCTGTGACAGCCGATTTATCGTCATGGAAGTGGACACTTCCGTGATGATAATTTTGGTAATGTCATGGAACACTTCTACGACAGCACAGGTATGACTATCTTCATTTTGTCATAAATTTGTCATGGATGTACATGCATGACAAAAAACGCGACCTACTATGACAAACACGTATCATCACGGAAGTGACTTTTTTTGTAGTGTATAAAGACTTCAGGCTAATTGTGTTCTTCAACCGCGGTCTCGCCTATCTGACAGGTCACTGCGGTAAGTGGATAAATCTGCACGTCCATCACAGGATCATACATCCTCCATGGTTCTCTGATGCCATTGAACACAAGGACTTTATTTACGTCGTCGACTCCTTCTATGGCTGGACGTATTGCTGGCCTACTCCAGTCATCGCTACAAATGGCTGTTGCAATAGTATGTTACTTTCCTATGATATCATGATGGCTTGCTTATATTACTGTCAACATTTGCTGAAAAAATATTCATGCTCATAACATGCTGTTCTTAAGGTTGACTACATTAAAAGCCCTTTTTTATTTGACTCCAACTTGATATGATGTTGTAGGCCACTTGGTGTCCCTACCCTTCCTAGTCCCAGAACCTTTCAAAGAAAAGCGGCATGGCAGTTGCAGGGTGTTCCTGGCTCGATCAGACGACGGCGAACGATTGATGATCGTTCGCAGGTACCGGACGTGTTGTTTCGTGGAATACAATCACAGTCACTCCAAGGTCTTTGAGCAGGATCCCAGCTTCTCTGGGCCTTCAGGAATTTTTGACTGGAGGCTGGTAAGTAGCCTTGGTACATGCTCTCTGTTTCTTGGACTGAATTATCCGATTAACCAGGAGATAACCGACGGCAAGGATCATGATGGCAGCGCGGTTTCGTTCATGAGGCAAAACAGTGTGTACACAGCGTACCATGCGTCTCTCCATGCACCATACCCTGATATGTGCCGCCATGCTCTGCAGCCCAAAGTAGGAGAGAGGGTCGCAAGTATCAGACTTCGACCTGCTGGCTGGAGTTTCCCCCGTCAGGCACCCATCTGGTTCAAGCCGTCAGCCAATCTCCACAGCTTAATAAATAGTAAAGTCTAACTGAGCCAGTTAGTTAGATGCATACACTTGGTGTAGTAGGATCTTTATTTAGTTTGATTCATACACTTGTTCTTTTTTGGTAGCCCTTTTGTAATGATGGCTGATGTTTGGTTTGGAAGAGAGAGCTGCGTCTTTACTCTTCTGGCCTACTTACTGCTTCTGTTGAACCCCCAGCCCTGGTTGCTGCTGCTGCTGTTTTCAATGTACAATCAGCAGCATATTTTGTCTGTTGGTTGAATAAATGTGTTGTTAGAACGACAAACACAATGTTTTGGAAGTTGTTGCACGGTCCGATCCTTTAGTTTTTTTAGGGAAACGGTCCGATCCTTTAGTGCCCCGTACCGTACGTAGCGCATACTATTTTTTGTACGGAACACATTTTCCACTTGTTGATAACATGTAGCCCACTCATGAAGGCCCAATAGAGGAGCCCATAATTAACTGGAAGGGAGGCTCTCACATGAATCCGGCCCAGATACATTTTCATGGTCCCCTAAACATAAATAAGTAAATAAATAAATAAAGCTAAATGCTCATGCACCAGTTCTTTAAATTGACGATTTAACTTGAGGATATTATTTCCTATGATAGTGTCGTTACATTCAGTCGATATTATTCTTAGGCAAAGATAGCGACTTGTCTTCTTTCTCCCACCATTTTCTTCCTGCAACCAGCGGACCCATGCAAATCGTATTCAACGTCGTAAATAGTTCCGGTCCATTTTTATTTTTCAATAAGAATGTCCAACCCAGCCCAGCACATTGGCGACAACACTTTATCCTCCGCCTTGGTGCGCTCGCCGCGCCGCCGCCGTCCGGCCCTGTCAACATAGTGAATCAGGAGAGGACTGTAGTTGTGAGTATGACAGTACAGACCCACCAGGTCCACTCTCGAACACAAGCAAGCGCCTCTTTAACTTACTCAGATGCACCCCTCGTTTTTTACTCTAATCCACCCTGCTGATATCTGGGACCCACATCATTTTCAACGTATAGTCAATTAACGACAGAATTGCACAACTTTTTTTTGAGTACTAATTCGGAGGAGCAGGCTATAAACTGGGTTGTGCGGTCTGTGTGGCCCGTCTAACAACATGACCATCCCAGCAGTTTTTTCTTTGGGAAAATAGGTAGCCCGGTATTTCTTTTTGAAGAATACCCAAGCTAGGCCTATTTGTTTTCTCCGACTTACTGGGTTGCAAATCTTTCAAGACGAGGAGGGATTCATTCCGGCCTGGCCAAAGAGTATGGTCAGTGTCTGTTAAAAGTAATATCAAAGGGGTTGAAAGTTCCAAAAAAAAAATTGCAAATGGGAAATTAGTTTCCTTTTTTGTTTTTGTTCTTCACTGATATTTTATATTTCATTGGATTTTAACATGACATAGTACTAATTTATTTTTAAATTTGTTTCAGTGTGGCTACTAATGTTGGATTAAGAATATTTTGTTCCGCAGCAAAAATTTGCGAATTTTCAAAATTTCGCACATATTTAGTTCAATTTTTTAACCTTGGTACTGACTAGAAAATGGACAGCAATTCTAAAAATGGAAAATGGGCTGCAATAAATTCCATATGAATTAGAAAATGAGTAAAACTTATAAAAATAATAGCAAATGGGCTGTACACGCCACATATTTCGAGGCTGGCTTGTTTACGCAAGGCTTTGTCAGTCAACACACGATTCTAGCAGCAGTGACTGTTGGATGTCCATCCAACGGCCGACGTGCTTCTTAAATCTCTGATCTTCCTGCTCCAGCTGCCTAAACTAGCGCCGGCGGGAGTGCCTGCTCCCTTCTCTTGTGGCCCGTTGTGATGCCGCGTAGGCTTCACCGGCCCACCCTACTCCCTCCGCTGGCCTGGCCGCACGCAATCAACTGCCTCCTTATTACGCGAAAAAAATGATTCCTCCCACTGACATCTGGGGCGCACCAGTTGGGAGGCTGACCTGTGGGCCTACTAAGTTGACGTGTACGCAGGGCTTGTCAACTTAGTCAACAAACAATTCTAGCAGCAGTGACCATTGGATTTGAATCGAACGGTCCTGCCGCTTCTTCAATCGCTGCTCTTCTTGCACCAGCCGCCCAGACCAGCGCCGGCGAGACCACCTGCTCCTGCCTCCAGTGGCCGGCTATGCTGCCTTTGAGGCCTCACCGTCCCCTACTACTCCCAGCGATGTCCAGGCCCTGCGGCAATGGTAGCCTCACAACGCAGCCGAACCAGTGAACCCTCATACTCCTCTCCACGTGGGCATCCACTGCCGTGTCTTCCCGGGCTCTGCGTCGTCCCCTTGCTAGGCCTCGCCGTCGTCCACCGCCCTGGTGCTCTCGGCGCGGCGTGGTCAACGTGGTCAAGGAATGACTTCCATCGGAAGAGTACTATACGTGGAGAGGCTGACAGCTGGGTCCACTACCGCAGCCAGGAAGTGCCTCCTTATTACGCAGAAAATAATGATTCCTCCACCTCACAGCGGGGACCCACCGGACAGGCCATCATATTTCATGAAAAAAACGTTTCCCCCTGACTGCTGGGACCCACCAGCTACATCTTTGCAGCAAGGAAGTGCGTCCATATTACGGGCAAAAAAATGATTTGCCCCCTGACTGCTGGGGCCCACCAGCACATCTTCGCACGCAAGGAAGTGCCTGACAGTCGGGACCCACCTGTTCGAAGCGTACGTAGCCTTGTCATTCTGGTCGGGAACGTGTACGTACATACTGGTCGCTGTAGAGGCCCGCACGTGTCGTAGTAGAGGCGCGCACGTAGCATGTACACGTACATATGGCGACCAGGGTGCAAGAAAGAAAATACGGCCACGTACGTACATGCGGGCGGGGTCCCGAACGCCTACTCGCGCATACGTACAGCCAGGGCTCGTGTACATGGCTAGGTCGGAACGGAGAAACTGCGTCATCATCGTGTTCATGGGGAGCCAACCGGCTGTGTCGGAACGGAATGTGTCGTCGTGTTCATCGGAAGCCAACCGGCTTGGACGGAACAGCCGATGGAAACGAGGCCTGGCGTACTGCAGAACGGAGGAAACGGCCTTGTGTTGGACTGGCCACGGTCGAAACGGGATCCTGTTCATCGGGAGGGGTCTAGCGTACCGCAAAACGGAGGAAACAGACTTCTCTTGGACCTCCTACGGTCGAAATGGGGTTCTGTTGATCAGGAGGGGTGTCGCGTACTGCAAAATGGAGGGAGCGGACTTGTGTTGGAGTGCTACGGTCGAAATGGGGGTCCTGTTCATCAAGAGGGGTGTGGCGTACCGCAAAACGGGACTCCACGGGATACTATTCATCTCCACCGTCGACCTCCTCCAGCCTCCGTGGGCTACTGTTCATCCACTGTCGACCTCCTCCAGCATCCACCTGCGACTGTTCGTCCGTGGGCTCCTATTCATCCAGCCTCCATCGCGCGCTCCTCCACCGGCTACTGTTCAACCAGCCCTCTCCACGGGGTCCTGTTCAACCACCCCTCCACGGGCTACTGGTCATCCAGCCGTCCACCGGCTACTGTTCAACCAGCCCTCCATGGGGTCCTGTTCATCCAGCCGTCCACGGGGTCTTGTTCATCCACCCCCAACCGGCTCGATTGGGGTCCTGTTCATCCAGCGACAACGGCCTCTACTACCACGGGGTCCTGTTCATCCAACCCCCCACCGGGAACTGTTCATCCAAACCCCCACCCCCAACAACGCTCACTGTTCATCCAGAGGCAGCATCGATCGGCTTCAGTTAGCAGCAGTAGAGAAGGAATCGCTCGATCGGGTTCAGTTAACAGCCATTGATCGATCGCTTGGGTTCAGTAACGTGTAGCCTGCAGTGCAATCGCTCGGGTTCAGTTACGCGAACGCCTCGCTCGGGTTCAGTCAGAGCCCAACGCCTTGCACCTACGCGCGTACGTGTATGAGAGAAACACGCATCGCTCGGCCCCCGACCACCCATCGTAACCGGGAACTCCCCGATATTTTCCTCGCCCTCGCTTCTACCACGGTTTTTTCCGTCATGGACGGCCCAAAGAATGTCATGCAGCTGCGTCTCCGGCCCGCCGAGGACGAAAAACCCATTTTCTGTCATGATTTTTTGTCATAGAAGTAGGAGCCCACCACATCAATGATGATACCGGGTTTTGTCACAATTATCGTCATAGAAGTGTCATAAGCATGACAGAAAAAAAATTGTTCGGCCCGAAATGTCACGAATGTGTCTTTTTTTGTAGTGACCATCGCAGCCATGGTTGCGGTGGGCCCAAGTATTTTCCACGTCAACCGGGTGGTGCAAGCATCTGTGCAGAACACCTGCACCATCCGTTGTCGGCGTCCTGGGAACGGGGGTCCCCAGACTTGCTTGCCTGCAGCCCACGGCGTGGATCCACCAGCGGCCCCGTATGGCCCATCTTCACTAGCAAACACCCAAGACCCTCGCGAGGGGCCAAGCCTCGCGAGGCGAACGACACAAGACCTCCTCGGGGGCGGCCTCAGTAGGCTAGCTCGCGAGGGGCGGAGAGATCAAGGCAAGGGGCACCTCGCGAGGTTCCTGTGACGTAAGCCATGACGACCGGGGCCAGGCAGGCGCTAGAGCGCACAGTGTCCTTGTTTCCTCTTTGGTGCTAAAGAGGCAAGCGTAGGCGAGGAGTCCCGAGGCATCAGGCAAAGGTTTCCATATCAGTGCAACGAGACCAAGACCAGCAGGACGACAGGACGGAGGTCACCGTGGAGCCAAAGACGGTGTCACCACCAGAGCCTTTGGCAGGCAAAGACCACCTTTAGTCAGGATAACTTGTACTAGTTGTCTCCCTTCGAATTTGGCCGTTGTGGGATCCCTTCCCGCCTAACATTTGGGGAGAGGACCAGGGCCTCTATAAATAGGACTAGCCACCACCATAGAAAGGGATGGATCATTCGGATCACTCTCAACCACACAAGCTCACCAAACACAAGAGCGCCTCTCCTCAGGAGGCTGTTCTTCCCTTTGTAACTATTCATCCTTAGCCCAAGAGGCAATCCACCACACCACACTGGAGTAGGGTATTACACCACATCGGTGGCCCGAACCAGTATAAACTCTCGTGTCTCTCGTTCTTTGGGTTCGTCGAGCTAGCCCTTGTGATTGTTGCGAGAGCGGAGCTAGGGAGAGAGAGATCTTCGTGTGCACCCCAGTGTTCGAACCTCAAGGGTTTGCTGGAACCCGAAATCCGACATTTGGCGCGCCAGGTAGGGGTGCGCCAAAGCTTTCCTTCCATCGATTCGCGTCCCATCGCTTCATCGCATCCATGGCGGACGCTCGCCGAGCCCGCGCTGAGCGCCGGGCCGCCCTCGCCGCTCGCGTCGCTCTGACAGCACCTGTCGGCGGGCCTCCCCATCGTTCCCCGTCGCCCGCTGCCAACGCCGCCACCGGCCCGGCGGGAAACGAGCAGCAAGCTTCATCGCTGCACCCCTCTATGCGGCAGGGTGGCCGCACCGCCACCCCGTCGCTGACTCCGGTCGGCTCGTTGTCCCACGCACGTCGCGCACCCACAAACGCACAGGCCACGCTGCTCATGGCACGCGAGCTCTTGCGCTACCGCCCAGTCGACGACCTTTACGAGGACTGGTTGGACTGCATCGCCGAGCTCGTCAGCGCCGCAGGGGGCTCCCCCGCACCATCCCTCTCGTTGCCTCGCCCTCCACCAGCTGCGGGCGACGTAGCTCACGGAGCGCCTCCACCACCTCTGCACCAAGACGGTGCTCTGGCGCCAAGGCGCGCGGCCCCCCGGCACGACCCACCGCGTCGGGCGCCCGCGCGAGAAGAAGGAAGCTGCCAGGAAGTTCCCCGGCCGCAAGAGAATGCTCCCGCACTCCCAGCGCCACCGCGACAAGACCGTGTGCCGCCTGCGGCGGTAGTGCGCGGGCATCAAGGGCAGGCTCTGCATCAGCAAAGGGCCCCAGTGGCCACGGCAGGCTGCCGCGCCTTCACTCCCGAGCTGCATAGCGTCGCCTGGCCGGGCAAGTTCAAGCCGAACCTGCCTCCTCGCTACGACGGCACCCCGACCCCGCGGAGTTCTTGCAGCTCTACGACCTAAGCATCGAGGTGGCCAACGGCGACGAAAAAGTCATGGCGAACTGGTTCCGCATGGCTCTCAAGGATGGTGCTCGCTCGTGGCTCCTTAACCTCCCCCGGGCTCGATCTTCTCCTGGGGCGAGATGCACGACCGCTTCGTCGCCAACTTCTAGGGCACTCGCGACCGCCCTCCAGCCGCGGGTGACCTACGCCGCATCAAGCAGCAGCCCGGAGAGACCCTGCAGAAGTACATCCAGCACTTCAGCAGCGTTCGCCTCAAGATCCCCAAGGTGACGGACGA
Organism: Triticum aestivum; assembly: GCF_018294505.1. Taxonomy (NCBI): domain Eukaryota; kingdom Viridiplantae; phylum Streptophyta; class Magnoliopsida; order Poales; family Poaceae; genus Triticum; species Triticum aestivum. The sequence goes on from NC_057814.1 coordinate 173,549,057, forward strand.
GGCCATCATTTCGGCATTTTCTGATGGCGTCTGCGACATCAAGATGAAGGAGTAGCTCGCCATCCACGAGGAGCTATGCACGGCTTTGGAGCTGTTCAACCTGGCGACCAAGTGCGCAAGAGCTGAGGAAGGGCGCCTTTCCCTCCTCGAGCTCCCAGTTACCGCCCCGGAGGAGAAGAAAGCCAAGGCCAAGGACATGAAGCGCAAGGGAGTAGCCGTGCTCGCAGCGGAGCCGGATACGAAGGGCGGCCGGGACCATCCCGAGTCGTCCAAGAGCAGCCGACCGTTCCACGCCTTCCACAACGTACACAGCCACAACACCAACGACTGTCAAGAGCTCAGGGCCATTCGAGATGGACGCTTCCGTCAATGCCCCGAGCACAATGACCGGGGCTACGGCCGAGGAGGAGGACGAAGCGGAGGACGCTGGGACGATCGCGGCCCCCGCCAGGAGTGGCGCGACCGGCCTCGCGAGGACCGTTGGCAGGACCAGCCTCGTGAGGGCGCCTAGAGGGATCAGCCTCACGAGGACCGCCCTCAAGGAAATGCCGGTCTTCCTCCGCTGCCGCCACCGCCAAGACGAAACGACGACCACCATCAGGACGAGGGGGCTGGGGGCTTCCAGGAACCGTGTGCTATCGCCTGCATCTTGGGCGGAGGTCAGGCCCTAGTCTCTCAGTGTATCTTCAAGCAGTTTGCTCGCGAGGTGAACGCAGCTCTTCCCAGGCTTGAGACCACATGCCTGCTCAGGTGGTCCAAGTGCGCCATCACTTTTAGGTCGGCGGACCAGCTCAAGTGCGCGGCCATTGCTGGCGCCCTCCTGATGCTCTGCTCACCCGTCATTAGCAACGTACAAGTCACCAAGACCCTCATTGACGGCGGTGCAGGGCTTAAGGTCCTATCCGTTGAGACGTTCGACAGCCTCCAAGTGCCATACGATCAGCTTCAGCCTGCCAAGCCCTTCTCAGGAGTAACTGACGGCTCCACCACCCCGATAGGGTAGGTCCGCCTCCCAGTCGCCTTCGGACAGCGCGGCAATTACCGCACTGAGCTCATTGACTTCGACGTCGCTCACATCCGTCTGCCGTACAATGCCATCCTCGGGTATCCGGCCCTAGCCAAGTTCATGGCAGTGACCCACCACGGCTACAACGACCTCAAGATGCCAGGAAGCGGCGGGATCATCACAGTCCCCTGCGAAGAAAGAGATGCTGTGTGCTCCCTCGAGCGCTCCTTCCAAGCCGCAGCAATCGAGGACCCCGACAACAATGGTGCGCAGTACCCTCCTAAGGCCATCCCCAAGAAGAAGCAACTACTCCATGCAGGGCCTCAGGGAAGCGGCACCTCTAGCAGTGCCACATCAGGATCAACGCCCGTGCCTGGGGCGCCTCCCTCCCTCGCATGGAAGGCGCGCCCGGCGCCCTCCTCGGGCAAGGTTCGGGGGCTCTCTTCTAGAGGGCCTCAGACCTAGCCCACGTCATGAGGGAGGCGCTCGGGCACCACATGGAGGTGTGCTTTGCGGCACATTTCCCTCAGGAGGACATTGGGCGAGGAGTGCCCGGCGCTCAGGAGTTCATCGCCAAGGCCACTCAGGAGCTCCAGGATGCAAGAGCCATGAGCGGCGACCGCCGCCCACCTGGCGCAGCTCCCCATCCAGGCGAGGATGGCGGGCTGCACGTCTGCATTGACATCCCAGGGCTCAACAGGGCCGCATCTCAGGAGCTCTTCTGGCCTTCGCACGTGGGACGCTGCAAGGGCCCACCTCACAGCTATGTTCGCATGCCATCCGGCCTGCCGAGCATGGCAGCCGCTTTCCGGCGCAACCTGCGGAGCGTCCTGGCGGCTCAGGAGGCCAGGAATCACGCAGTCCTGGCGGAGATGGAGACGGTCCTCGAAGAACCGCCTGGACCCCCAGAGCCTCCCGAGGCTCAGGGTCCCGGTGGCTCGTAACGAGCAACCCCCTCGCGACGCATCTTCAGATACCCCAACATCCCTTCGACAACGGAACCAGGTGACAATTTCCAAGTTTATTCAACTGGGAGCGCCCCCTGGGCTGCATCATTCCCGGACCGCGTGGGCCTGTCCCTGCGGCATGTATCCTTTTTGCATCTTTAGCTTACTCTGCTGGGGGCACCCCTCGAGCTGCATCATCCCCAGGCCACTCGGGTCCGACCCAGTGGCATGTATCGTTCTTGCATTTACCTAAGCTAGTTCGCTTTCCATGCATAATCTATCTATGGTTATCACCTGCTTGATTGTCACCCACCACGGGAGCCGCGCGCCGATCGTCTTTCTTCAGGATCCTTCGCATAAGAAGGCTAGGCACGGCGTCGATAAATCCAATGGCTGAGCTCTATCTTGTGGGCTGGTCCCGTTCACGTCACCTCCTGGGGTTGTTGGTGCTTGGCCTTCTCATGCGATAGCCTCAGGAGATTCATTCGGCGAAGGTTGCCTAACCATCTTGCAGGACCACCAACCAACAAGGACCAAGACCAGGCGCAACCCGCCTTGAGGTAGGGCCTCATGAGTCCCGCGCTAGCTCATGAGTGCCCAGACACACCTCGTCTAGCCCTGCCATGCAAGCCACGTGTCAGGGCGGGGCTGTACACGCCCCGGGGGCTCTCTGCAGTAGGCAGTCCCCTCCCACGTGCCAGTGGAAGCACCATGCTCCGCGCTGGCAGTCGACACGGCCGAGGAGCAGTTATGCCCATGCAAGTGCGGAACCGCTATGCTCCGTGCTGGTGATAAACAACTGAGGCGGCCCCATGGCCGTATCAACCTCAGGGAGCCCTTGAGCTCAGTGTCTGGCCTCATTGCAACACCTCCCCTCGGGAGAGTTGCGCGAGGGGGCTGGGCACGGGGGCTACGCTCGGGTCATGCCCAAGCGTACGCCACCCCAGCAGGTCCCACGGGCCTGGTCGTCGCGCGCCCTCCCGAGCGGAGCCTCGGCGAGGGAAAAGGTATGAAGGTCGTTCGAGCGTCGAGGGGGACTCCTGAGCATCGCGACTCGGGAGCCTAACTGGCCACATAGCCCCTCACTCCTTGGTCTCGTCCTGGTGATCCAGATGACCCAACGGAGGTTGAGGTATGCGCGGGGTCGGGCCCTGCCGACGTTGAACACTAGACCTATTCCTGCATCTCCTTTCCGTAAGACGTTTGCGCGTCAAGGCGGACTCTTGAGCATTGCGACTCAGGAGCCTAACTGGCCACGTAGCCCCTCACCCCTTGGTCTCGTCCTGGTGATCCGGACGACCTAACGGCGGCTGAGGTATGCGCGGGGTCGGGCCCTGCCGACGTAGAACGTAAAGCAAATGGGAAGGAAATCGCAAAATCTGGGGCAAATATTACAAGAAATATTGTTCTCCTAATACCAAACGCAAGTTTAAATGCCTCCACGAGGCATGGTGCATATTGCAGGAGTTAAACAGGAAAGGAGCCCCCAGCAGGTCATCTCGTCATCCCCGGACGCCGCCGTCGCCCACAAGGGATGCTTCTTCCACAACGGCGTTGGCCTCACCTACACCACCCGCCGGAGTTGCAGGATCAGCAGCACCGCCAGTCGAGGGCGCGGGATCAAAGGCGTGGAACCTCTTCAGCAGGGCCTCCACCTGACCCTTCACGGCTTCGACAGCAGCTGCGTAGTGCTCGGCGTGCACAGGCTCCAGCAGCTCGTCAAGACGGGCGGCAGGATCGCGAAGATGGAGGTGGCTGAAGACGTGCGTCAACGCAGCTGAGGAAAGAATGCGGGCTTCTTCTTCTACCAAGAGGCTGATGCCGCTCATGACTTCCTCATGCACCGCGACCAGATAAGGAATCAGCTGGGTGGGGCCCTCGTCGTCAGTAGCCAGCGGCTCCTCCAAGCCCTTCTTGTAGAGCGACCGCAGCGCCTTGCGAGACCTCTCTTCGAGGAGCTTGAAGGACGCGCGGTCCTTGGCCAGGACCTTCGCCTTGGCTTCCAGCTCGGCCTTCTCCGCCTCCACCTTCTGCTCCAGCTTCTCCAACCGGCTACGCTCCACGGCCTGCGCCTTCGCCAACTGCTCCAGCTCGGCGTCGCGACCCTGGACAACGTCCTCTCAGGCCTTCATCTTCTCCTCCTCTGCCTTGCCGTCTTGAGCCTCGGTCGCACGCTCGCTGCGCATGGTCTCTAGCTCGGCCTCTAGCGACTGGCAGCGATCCTAGGCGGCCCCGACGTCCTTCAGCGCCACCTCGCGAGCGGTCGCGGCCTGGGTGACGGCCTGCTTCTCCTTCTCGGAGGTTGCTGCTGCCTGGCTCAGCGCCACCCGAACGGACACATCTGAGTGAAGCCAGCCAGAAACCAGCTCCAGGCGCCCGGCTAACAGGCGGGGGTCGGCGCCCTGAAGATCTTCTCGCAGCAGGGTCATCACGGAAAGAGCGCGCTCCATGATGTCAGGGGAGGCGGAAGGACCCAGAGATAGCAGTGCGGCAGAAGGGGGAGGAGGCGACGTTGTCACCATGGCCTTGGAGGCTGGAAGCTCCTAAGGTTTGGGGACCTCAGCAATCTAGCCGGACGTTGGCACCTCAGGAGCCTGTAGGGCCACGAGGGCTGACTCCTCCCAAGGATGCTCCCCCAAGCCTCGCGAGGATGATCGGGCCGGAGAAGCACGAGCGTCGTCGCTGTCTTTCCCTGCAGAGGAGGGTGCGGCCGCTGTAGGAGGTTTGGTCCCGAGCAGTACCACTGTATCCTCCTTCCTCCTCTTCGCCACGGGTGTCGGCCTAGTCAAGAAGCAGAAGGCGTCAAGAATCAGCAGCAGAAGCAGGAACAAGGCAAGACAAGAATGCTTACTGGTCCACCGCGGTGTAGTCCCTCTGCTTCCTGAGCCTGAAGCCTGAGAGCCTCGAAGCTTGAGGCGTGGGCGCGAGGGCTCTAGGGGCAGATGAGGGGGCAGCAGGCAAGTTGGAAGCAGCTTCAGGTAGCGTCGGAACAAGGGCGTCGTCACGGGAGACCAGTGCCGACCTTCCTCTCGTCGGAATCTCGACCGGTGACCTCCTTCGGGGACTGACCTTGGACCCCGAGGAGCCCCCTGCCGCATGCAGCTCCCTCCTTTCCAGGGGGACATCGGCCTCGTCATCATCATCAGGCAGGGTGCGGAGGATGTCGGCCTTGCGCACAGGAGAGGTTCCCCCTCCCACTCGCGGGCAGCTTTCGAGTCGCGCTCCTCCTCCCCTTCCTCCTCCTCCCCCTCGTGAGACTCGTCGGAGGACACATCCACCAGGGCCGTCGTCGCTGGAGCACTCGAGGATGCAGGCGGTACAAGCCCGCGCCCGTCAAAGACAGGCATGGCGGCGGCGACCTCTGCCCCATCTCGGCAGCGGAACAAGGGAACAAGGCAGTCAGGCGGGTACCCTTGGTCGTCCCCAACCAAGGAGCAAAGAGCCGAGCGCAATTCCTCATCAGAAAGGGGCTCCGGGCGCAGGCGGAGGTCGTCCCCTTCGTCTCCAAGCTTCCACGGTGGGCGCGGGCGCGCTTGGAGAGGAGCCACGCGCTGCGCCATGAATTCCTTGGCGATCATGGCCCTTGTCAGCTTCGCCATCCTCGAGTCACCGGGCTTCAGATCGGCGGTCATCCTCTCCAGCACCTGCGTCGCCCGAGGGTCGGTGAGCTTCGCACGAAGCCATCCCTCTTCTGACACAGGCAACTCTGTCGGCAGCACCAGCCGGGGGTGGAGGCACTTGGTGTCCATCAGGACCCACTTGCTCCTGAAGCCCTCAGCCTTCTTCCCGGCCTTTGAGATGGCATTGGTTTTGTTGGCCGCGACGAAGCCAACGCACCCGGAGTGGTAGCCCTCCTTGATCCGGAGGAAGAAGAAGTGGCGCAGCAGCACCACGGGCGGCATCACTCTAACATACTCCTCACAGTAGAAGGCAAAGATCGACAGGAGAAGAATGGAGTTGGGGAAGATGGAGGGCGTGGAACTTGTAATGGCCGAGGACGGAGTAGAAGAAGTCAGAGAAAGGAGGAACCAACCCGGCGATGATGCTGCTCGTGAAAAAGGGGTAGAAGGTGCTGCCGGGGGCCTCCGGCCCGGTGGAACCGACCCGGAGCACGGTCTTCCTCTTCTCGTCACCTTCCACCATCATCGGACACACGGCGGCAAGGTGCTTCTCTGACACGCTCGGCGCGGCGAGCGCGGGCTTGTACCAGGATGGTGGAGGAGTAGCCCGAGTTTTCTTGGGCGCCATCGACAGCAAGTTCGAAGGGGAACTGGGTGGATCTGGAGCCTCTGGCAGCGAAGGGCAAGAAAGGGGATCTGGAGAAAGGCGAAGGAAGGCAATGAAGGCAAATACAGCCCGCGACAGTCTTTTGTCAGTCGGGCAGTTGCCGAGGCAGCGTGGGGAAGCGGAGGCGCCCACGCCCAATCAATCGCCACGCGTCAAGCGGGGCCGCAGGTTGTTGGGGCCCGCGAAGCTCCGCACTTGCCCTTTGGCTTCACCCCGAAGCCAAGTCCGAGCGCGCCTTGGGCTCGGGGCTACTGTCGGCGTCCTGGGAACGGGGGTCCCCAGACTTGCCTGCCTGCGGCCCACGGCTTGGCTCCACCAACGGCCCCGTATGGCCCATCTTCACCAGCAAACACCCAAGACCCTCGCGAGGGGCCAAGCCTCGCGAGGCAGACGATGAAAGACCTCCTCGGGGGCGGCCTCACTAGGGTGGCTCGCGAGGGGCAGAGAGATCAAGGCAAGGGGCACCTCGCGAGGTTCCTGTGACGTAAGCCATGACGACCGGGGCCAGGCGGGTGCCAGAGCGCACAGTGTCCTCGTTTCCTCTTTGGTGCTAAAGAGGCAAGCGTAGGCGAGGAGTCCGAGGCATCTGGCAAAGGTTTCCATATCAGTGCAATGAGACCAAGACCAGCAGGATGACAGGACAGAGGCCACCGTGGAGACCAAGACGGCGTCACCACCAGAGCCTTTGAAAGGCGAAGACCACCTTTAGTCAGGATAACTTGTACTAGTTGTCTCCCTTCAAATTTGGCCGTTGTGGGATCCCTTCCCGGCTAACATTTGGGGAGAGGACCAGGGCCTCTATAAATAGGACTAGCCACCACCATAGAAAGGGACGGATCATTCGGATCACTCTCAACCACACAAGCTCACCAAACACAAGAGCACCTCTCCTCAGGAGGTTGTTCTTCCCTTTGTAACTGTTCATCCTCAGCCCAAGAGGCAATCCACCACACCACACTGGAGTAGGGTATTACACCACATCGGTGGCCCGAACTAGTATAAACTCTCGTGTCTCTCGTTCTTTGGGTTCGTCGAGCTAGGCCTTGCGATCGTTGCGAGAGCGAAGCTAGGGAGAGAGAGATCTTCGTGCGCACCCCAGTGTTCGAACCTCAAGGGTTTGCCGGAACCGGAAATCCGACATCGTGACCGTTGGCAGCTTTGCATCACCAAGCTTGAGCGAAACTGGCTCTTCGAGGGTTTGGAGGCAGAGGACAATGACCCACCGAAGAAGCATGACAACAATGTCAAAGAGGCATTCGTCGCCAGTTCCACCTCGTTCACTCCGTCCACCAATGATGAGAAGACCGAACCTTCCCGCTTGGGACCATCCACCTCACTTCCTACGGTGAGTAATAGATTAAAAAATTAGTTGCTTTCAGGATTCTTTTTCTATGCAAAGTGAAGGAAAGTCTGAAAGTTCTAATAGACGCTAGGGTCTGTACATACAAGAACCATCACCCAAAGACCTAGCCACCATCATCACCTAGAGTGCGGGTCCATTTCTTGGTTGGCGCCGTCGTCATTCTATTGCTATCCATGACATTTAACCTCTAGTAACTATGCCTTTGTTCAAACTTCCAAGTCCACGGATCTCTGTGTTTTTTTCCTCATTTCTGATGGTACACTAGTAACTACTTTTTTCCATGGATTAATTCTAGTAGTATGATTTTTTATGAACCACAATCTATATGTGCCTGGTTAAATAGTATATATCACTACTATTAAATGGAAGTTGGTATGTTCATCACACCTCCTCCTTAGTCCCCATACATTGGTTGTTTTATCTTCACGCCCTTTTGATTTTCTGTAGATTTTGTTGGTAATCTGAACCGATGCCGTGTAATTTCAACCAAATTGATACTTTCCTTTCATGCCTTACTCATTCCCGCAAATCAAATGATTTAGAATAATTTAAACCAAATTGATACTTTTATTCCTTGTACTACTCATTCCCACTCTCTATTTGCTAGCTATTTTTGTTGCAAGTATGCCCTAGAGGCAATCATATTGCATTATTATATTTCCATGTTCATAATTAAGTGTTTAGTTCTATGCTATAACTGTTATGATCCTGGAATATGTGAGTTAGTGGAAAACTCATATGCACGTGTAGAACGATAAATGGTAAAATAGGATTCCTAGTCTCGCCTCTAAGACTGGCTCAAGTGTTGTTAGTGATCATGTTTTCCGGATCTAAGGATATCGTTATGAGTGATGATAGTCCTAAAAAAACATTGAGGACGGTAGAAGAACGATCATATTGAATCGACCCAAACTTATTTGTTATACTTTGAGATGATATCATCGCAAGTCAAATGCAATAACACAGAGTGTTAGCGTGTGTTTTAGTTCCTTAGACCATGAGAGTATCATAGTCACTTCCTACCGTACGATGAGCTTTGGGGTTGCTCAAACGTCATCAGTAACTTGGTGATAATAACGACAGCTTACAGGTTCATCAGAAAGTTTGACAAGGAACTTGATAGCTCGAGAGTGGAATTTGCTCCTCCGACGATGGAGAGATATTCCTATGGCCCTCTCGGTGTGACGGCATCCATCATCGTCTGGCCAGACACAGGTGACAATGTCATGGGGATGCCGAAACACGACAACGAGAAAGAAGAACAAAACTGGCAACGAGGAAACCGGAATGGGAGCATGTGTAGACTCAAGAGGATACCGATACATCTCACCTCGGGTTTTGTAAAGTATCGCGAATCAAAGGGAACATCACATGATAACCAAAGGTTCGCTCGAATGTCATTCGTGTAATAATAGGGATCGATATAGACGTCCACGGTTCCGCTATCGATCATTGAACGAAGGGGTTCTGTTCATGTTTATGTTTTACCGAACCTATAGGGTCACAAACTTAAGGTAATCATGATCTGCTGAGTGTTAGTAGGTGATGCGGCTTGAAGCTACGTCATTATTTCCTCAAAGAGGAAGGGATGATGCAGCACAGCAGCGGTAGGTATTTCCCTCAGATATGAAACCAAGGTTATCGAACTAGTAGGAGAACCAAGAAACACAACGTAAACAGCCCCTGCACACAGATAACAAATCATTGCAATCCGACGTGTTAAAGGGGTTGTCAATCCCTTCCGGGTAACAGCACCTCAAGATAGGCAAACGGACGTGAGATAAATTGTAGTAGATAGATAGATCGAACGCCAAATAAAATAAATAAGAATAAAATGCAGCAATGTATTTTTGTATTTTTCGTTTAATAGATCTGAAAATAAATGCAAAAGAAAAGTAGATCGCAAAGGCAAATATATGAGAAAGAGACCCGAGGGCCGTAGGTTTCACTAGTGGCTTCTCTCGAGGATAATAGCAAACGGTGGGTGAACAAATTACTGTTGGGCAATTGAAAGAACTTCAAATAATCATGGCGATATACAGGCAATGATCATTACATAGGCATCACGTCCAAGATTAGTAGACCGACTCCTGCCTGCATGTACTACTATTACTCCACACATCGACCGCTATCCAGCATGCATCTAGTGTATTAAGTTCATGGAGAAATGGAGGAATGCAATAAGAACGATGACATGATGTAGACAAGATCTATCTATGTAGAGATAGACCCCATCGTTTTATCCTTAGTAGCAACGATGCATACGTGTCGGTTCCCCTTCTGTCACTGGGATCAAGCACCGTAAGATCGAACCCACTACAAAGCACCTCTTCCCATTGCAAGATAAATAGATCAAGTTGGCCAAACAAAACCCAAATATCGGAGAACTAATACGACGCTAAGCAATCATGCATAAGAGAGATCAAAGAAACTCAAATACTTTCATGGATATAAAAAGATACAACTGATCATAAACTCAAAGTTCATCAGATCCCAATAAACACACCGCAAAAAGAGTTACATCATATGGATCTCCAAGAGACCATTGTATTGAGAATTCAGCGAGAGAGAGGAAGCCATCTAGCTACTAACTACGGACCCAAAGGTCTACAAAGAACTACCCACGAATCATCGGAGAGGCGCCAATGGAGGTGACGAACCCCATCCGAGATGGTGTCTAGATTGGATCGTGTGGTTCTGGACTCTGTAGCGGCTGGATCAATATTTCATTGACTCCCATAGGGTTTTGGGAATATTGGGGTATTTATAGAGCAAAGAGGCGGTCCGGGGGCACCCAAGGTGGGCACAACCCACCAGGGCGCGCCTGGGCCTCCTAGCGCGCCCTGGTGGGTTGTGCTCTCCTCGGAGCAACCCCAGGCGCAGCCAGGGCCCATTAGGTGTCTTCTGGTCCCAAAAAATCTCCGTGAAGTTTAGTTGCATTTGGAATCCGTTTGGTATTGATTTCCTGCGATGTAAAAAACATGCAGAAAATAGCAACTGGCACTTGGCACTATTTCAATAGGTTAGTACCAAAAAATGATATGAAATGATTATAAAACATCCAAGATTGATAATATAACAGCATGGAACAATCAAAAATTATAGATACGTTGGAGACGTATCAGCATCCCCAAGCTTAACTCCTACTCGTCCTCGAGTAGCTAAGTGATTAAAACAAAAAATTTGATGTGGAATGCTGCCTATCATGTCATATCATATTTCTTTTCTTTATAGCATGGACAATTGGACTTTTATATTGTTCAAAGCAATAGTCTAGTTTTGACATGATAATTTAAATACTCAAGCATATCAACAAGCAACCATGTCTTTCAAAATATCAATCCTAAAATAAGTTATCCCTAGCCCATCATGCTCAACCATTGATCCATTCATGAAACACACTCGCATATTAACTACACCCAATACTCAAGTACGATCATATTGCCACCTAGTTGGTGATTTTATAAGAGAAGATGCAGACGCAAATTCAAAAATAAAAATTGTGTAAAGTAAAAGGAAGGCCCTTCGCAGAGGGAAGTAGGGATTTGTAGAGGTGCAAGAGCTCAAGGCGAAAAATTGAGAGATAAAAACATTTTGGGAGGTGTGTCCTTCCCACCAACGAAGACGACTTAGAGTTCCCAACACTTTCCATGCTAGATATATCATAGGCGGTTCCCAAATAGAAAATAAAGTTTATTCCTTTTCAACCATACTTTCACTTTCCATGGCTAGCCGTATCCATGGTTGCCCTCCATACCAACACTTTCCAAGGAATTTATTATTTGACAACATAAAGTAAATTCATTTTTCATTTCGGGACTGGGCATCCCTAATACCTTTGCCTTACTCTCGTGCAATGACAAGTGAATAAATACTCATCGTGAGAATAACACATCTAGCATGGAAAATATTAGCCACCCCTCACCGCTCCGCGAGTGAAACGAACACACAAAAGAGAAGTTTATTTTGAAAATTAGAGATGGCACATACAAATTTGCTTAGAACGGCAAAAGAATGCAGCATATAGGTAGATATAGTGGACTCATGTGGCAAAACTGGTTTAAAGGTTTTTGGATGCACAAGTAGAGATCATACTTAGTGCAAAATGAAGGCTAGCAAAAGGTTGAGAAGCGACCAACCAAGAAACGAATAATCTCATAAGCGAGCATTAAGCATAATTAACACCGATAATGCACCACAAGTAGGATATAATTTCATTGCATAATTATTGACTTCCATGCTTGCATAGGGGATCACAAACCTTAACACTAATGTTCTTACTAAAGCATAATTACTCATCAACATAACTCACATATCACATCATCATATCTCACAACTATTACTAAGAATCAAGTTTATTTTGTCCAATGATCTTCATGAAAGTTTTTATTATATCCTTCTTGGATATATCACTTTGGAACTAATTTTAATATGTTTCATTCGACAAGCTCAAACAAATATAGGTGAAGATCATGAGCATAATTTTTCTTTCTCTCAAATTAATTTAAGTGAAGCAAGAGAGAATTTCTTGAAAATTTTACTAACTCTCAAATAAATCTAAGTGAAGCAAGAGAGTATTTCTTCAAAAATACTAAAGCACACCATGCTCAAAAAGATATAACTGAAGCACTAGAGCAAGTCCATAGCTCATAAAAAAATTTAGTGAAGCATGGAGAGCAATATGCTCCAAGCAAAACACACAGTATGTGACGAATAAAAATATAGCTTCGAGTAAAATACCGATGGTCGTTAGAAGAAAGAGGGGATGCCACTTGGGCATCCCCAAGCTTAGTTGCTTGCTCATTTTTGGATAATAGCTTGGGATGCCGGGGCATCCTCAAGCTTAGGCTCTTCTTACTCCTTATTCCTTCATCCATCGTAAGAAAACCCAAAACTTGAAAACTTCAATCACACAAAACTCAACAAAACCTTCGTGAGATACGTTAGTGTAAGAAAACTAAATCACTACTATAAGTATTGTATAAAACCAATTCGTATTTTTTTTTGCATTATATCTAATGTATTCCAACTTTTCTATGGCAAAAAACCATAGAGCCATCAAAATAAGCACACAAAACAAAGAAAACAGAATCTGTCAAAACAGAACAGTCTGTAGCAATCTGATTTGTTCGAATACTTCTGGAACTCCAAAAACTCTGGAAAATTAGGACGACCTGGGTAATTTGTATATTAATATTCTTCAAACAGGATTGGCATTTTATCACGCTCTAGTTAAAAATGAGAATTGTTTTCGTGAGCGCAAAAGTTTCTGTTTTTCAGCAAGATCAAACAACTATCACCCAAGAAGATCCTAAAGGATTTACTTGGCACAAACACTAATTAAAACACAAAAAACACAATCATAACAGTAGCATAATTGTGAAAACACTCAAGAACAGAAAGCAAAAAGCAAAAATAAATTTTATTCATTGGGTTGCCTCCCAACAAGCGTTATAGTTTTACGCCCTTAGCTAGGCATAAAGCAAGGATCTAAGTTTTGTCATCTTTGTTTCGAGATCCATAAGATGGTCTCGTGATTGATTCATAAGGTGTCCTAATTCTTGTTCTAGGAAAATGTTCCATACCCTTCCTCAAAGGAAATTGGAACTTAATATTGCCTTCTTTCGTATCAATCACAGCACCGATAGTGCGTAAAAACGGCCTACCAAGAATAATTGGACAAGACGGATTGCAATCAATATAAAGAACAATAAAATCTATGGGCACATAATTCCTATTTGCAAGAATAAGAACATCATTAATTCTTTCCATAGGCTTTTTAATAGTAGAATCCTCCAAGTGCAAATTTAAAGAGCATTCTTCAAGATCGATAAGACCAAGCACATCACATAAAGATTTCGGAATTGTAGAAACACTAGCACCCAAGTCACACAAAGCAAAACACTCGGAATTTTTAATCTTGACTTTGATAGTAGGTTCCCATTCATCATGCAATTTTCTAGGAATTTATACTTCTAATTCCAATTTTTCTTCAAAAGCTTTCATCATAGCATCAACAATATGTTTAGTAAAAGCTTTATTTTGTTCATAAGCATGGGGTGAATTTATCATGGATTGCAACAAAGAAATATAATCAATCAAAGAGCAACTATCATAATTAAAGTCTTCTTTATCCAAAAGAGTGGGAACATCACTAGCTAAAGTTTTGATCTCTTCAAACCCACTTTCATCAATTTTCTCAACAAGATTTTCACCCTCCGAATTATCGGGACGCCTTCTAGCTAAAGTTGACTCTTCTCCAGTCCCTTTTTTATCAATATTAACTTTACTAAACAAGAAACCAATAGAAGAAACACCAATCATTTTAAGATCTTCATCACTTTTGCGAAAGAAATCACTAGAAAACGCTTTTTCTAAACATTCTCTTTTAGCTCTGAGCATAGCGGTTCTTTTATTACTTTCATACATAAAAACATAAAGAGCTTTAATTGATTCCTCAACCTTAGGCACAAAAAATTTCATCTTGAGATTTTCTACATCATGAGAAATTCTATCAACACTTCTAGATTCATCAATCTTCTTCAACTTTTCTTCTATGGAAGTGTTGAAAACTTTTTACGTGTTGATAAATTCTTTAATATTGTTCTCAAGATCAGAGTTGTTCCTATTATTATTTATAAGATTGATTTCCATAGGAATTACCATCATTATTAGAGGAATTACTACGAAAAGGCCTAGGATTAAAATTACCTCTATAAGCATTGTTGTTGAAAGTATTTCGAGAAATAAAATTCATGTCTATGGCATCACTATTTTGCTCAATCAAAGTAGACAAAGGCATATCATTAAAATCAATAGGAGCACTTCTACTAGCAACCAATTTCATAAGAGCATCAACTTTTTCACTCAAAGAAGAAATTTCTTCAACCGAATTAACCTTTTTACTAGTAGGAGATCTTTCGGTATGCCATTGCGAATAATTTGTCATAATATTATCAAGCAATTTAGTGGCTTCACCCAAAGTAATTTCCATAAAGTACCACCCGCGGCAGAATCCAAAAGATTATGAGAGACAAAATTCAATCCCGCAAAAAAAATTATATGATCATCCAAAGATATAACCCATGAGTTGGGCAATTCCTTAGCATCATTTTCATCCTTTCCCAATATTGTGCAACATGCTCATGTTCAAGTTGCTTGAAACTCATGATCTGGGTTCTAAGGGAAATAATTTTTGTGGGCGGAAAATACTTAGTGATAAAAGCATCTTTGCACTTATTCCAAGAATCAATACTATTGCGAGGCGAAGAAGAGAACCAAATTTGTGCAGAATCACGCAAAGAAAACAGAAATAATTTCATCTTCACCACACCATTGTCCACATCTTTTTTATTTTGCATATCGCATAATTCCACGAAGGTATTAAGATGGGACGCGGCATCCTCATTAGGAGTACCGGAAAATTGATCTTTCATAACGAGATTCAGCAAAGCATTATTAATATCACAAGACTCCCCACTAGTGGCGAGAGGAGCAATCGGAGTGCCGATAAAATCATTGTTGTTGGTATTTGAGAAATCACATAACTTGGTGTTCTCTTGAGTCATGATGACCTCACAACAAGATTGCACTCAAAAATAGATCTGGCAAGAAAACGGCGAAAGAAAAAAGAGGGGCGAATAAAACGGCAAATTTTTGTGAAGTGGGGGAGAGGAAAATGAGAGGCAAATGGAAAATAATGTGAATTGCGAGGAGATGAGATTGTGATTAGGAACCTGGTATATGTTGAAGATCCTCCCCGGCAACGGCGCCAGAAATTCCTTTTGATGCGGCTTGAAGCTACGTTGGTATTTCCCTAAAGAGGAAGGGATGATGCAGCACAACAGCGGTAGGTATTTCCCTCAGATATGAAACCATGGTTATCGAGCTAGTAGGAGAACAAAGAAACACAACGTAAACAGCCCCTGCACACAGATAACAAATCCTTGCAATCCGACATGTTAAAGGGGTTATCAATCCCTTCCGGGTAACGGCGCCTCAAGATAGGCAAACGGACGTGAGATAAATTGTAGTAGATAGATAGATCGAACACCAAATGAAATAAATAAGAATAAAATGCAGCAAGGTATTTTTGGTTTAATAGATCTGAAAATAAATGCAAAAGAAAAGTAGATCGCAAAGGCAAATATATGAGAAAGAGACCCGAGGGCCGTAGGTTTCACTAGTGGCTTCTCTCGAGGAAAATAGAAAACGGTGGGTGAACAAATTACTGTTGGGAAATTGAAAGAACTTCAAATAATCATGACGATATCCAGGCAATGATCATTACATAGGCATCACGTCCAAGATTAGTAGACCGACTCCTGCCTGCATCTACTACTATTACTCCACACATCGACTGCTATCCAGCATGCATCTAGTGTATTAAGTTCATGGAGAAATGGAGGAATGCAATAAGAACGATGACATGATGTAGACAAGATCTATCTATGTAGAGATAGACCCCATTGTTTTATCCTTAGTAGCAACGATGCATACGTGTCGGTTCCCCTTCTGTCACTGGGATCAAGCACCGTAAGATCGAACCCACTACAAAGCACCTCTTCCCATTGCAAGATAAATAGATCAAGTTGGCCAAACAAAACCCAAATATCGGAGAACTAATACGAGGCTAAGCAATCATGCATAAGAGAGATCAAAGAAACTCAAATACTTTCATGGATATAAAAAGATATAACTGATCATAAACTCAAAGTTCATCAGATCCCAACAAACACACCGCAAAAAGAGTTACATCATATGGATCTCCAAGAGACCATTGTATTGAGAATTCAGCGAGAGAGAGGAAGCCATCTAGCTACTAACTACAGACCCAAAGGTCTACAAAGAACTACCCACGAATCATCGAAGAGGCGCCAATGGAGGTGACGAACCCCATCTGAGATGGTGTCTAGATTGGATCGTGTGGTTCTGGACTCTGCAGCGGCTGGATCAATATTTCATTGACTCCCATAGGGTTTTGGGAATATTGGGGTATTTATAGAGCAAAGAGGCGGTCCGGGGGCACCCGAGGTGGGCACAACCCACCAGGGCGCGCCTGGGCCTCCTGGCGCACCTTGGTGGGTTGTGCTCTCCTCGGAGCACCCCCTAGGCGCAGCCAGGGCCCATTAGGTGTCTTCTAGTCCAAAAAAATCTCTGTGAAGTTTTGTTGCATTTGGACTCCGTTTGGTATTGATTTCCTGCGATGTAAAAAACATGCAGAAAACAGCAACTGGCACTTGGCACTCTCAATAGGTTAGTACCAAAAAATGATATAAAATGACTATAGAATGATTATAAAACATCCAAGATTGATAATATAACAACATGGAACAATCAAAAATTATAGATACGTTGGAGACGTATCAGTAGGACAAGAATATCGAGGATTTATTTGTGAGATAGTATCGATAATATTTGGAATAGTTCCAAGAGGAACCGGAAGCATTTCCGGGTCACCGGAAGGGTTTCGAAGTTTATCAGGCAATACCGGGTATTCCCGATAAATAATATTGGTGGAAAATGTTTCCAGTGATATTTAATTTAATATCCACCATGTAGGCGAGGCACCCCTTTTCCCAAGTGGAGAGGCCAAATTGGACTAGGGGAGGGACTCCTCCCTCCCCTAGGCTGGCGCACCAAGGAAGGATCCTTCCCTCCTTGTGTGGCAGCGCCTCCTCCTCTCCAACCTCTATATACTAGAGGCTTTGGGCTATTTTTGAACACACAAGTTTTGGAGCCTCCTCTAGTTGCTCTAGTTCTAGTTCTAGTTGAAGCTAGTTTATCTAATTAGAGCTAGACCTAGTTCCTCAAATTCTCATAATTAGAAGCCCGGTATGTTTCTAATCTCCTCTCTCTAATTCTCTGGTGATGATTAGCTCTGGACGACAAAGCATCGCCGGATCCTGAAGACTCTATGCTTGCAACCAAGTAGAGAGCTCGTGCTTTTGGTCTTCTGTAGGGATCGTTTGTGGGTGGTTTGCTGGTTTGTTCATCTACAGTTCGAGGGACTCCATGTACGATCTACACCTACTCGTCTACTTCTGCTACACTTGGAGTCGGTAACGATCATGATCCAAACCTCATATGCATCTTCATATTGTCCCAGGGTGATCGTAGGGCAATTTTTGTTTTTGTTTTCTACTACGTTTCCCAACAGTGGCATCATGAGCGGTTCTACGAGTAGATGCAGGTTTCGATCTAGATCACATGTGGATGTGAGGGTCCTATGTTCTTGCTATGCTTCCCATGAGTGTTGCTTCAGTTTAGTTCATTGATGGCATGATGTAGCTTTGTACAAAGCTCTGACAATCGACCGGCTCTGGCTATCGACGATCCGCTAACAGTTATTTGCGCTTTATCATAGTCAAGAATGGTGAACCAACGCAAACACAAGAGGGCAATGAAGATGAACGATCTTCTAGGGGGTCATGCGTATTTGATGAAGTTTAGTGTGGGGCTAGAGATTTTTAAATAAGTCTCTTCCCTGACACACCCCGAAAGTTAATCTAGCAACCAGAATTATTGCCTTTATTGTGCATGTACGTAGCTAGTGTTATCCAGAAACCCTAGAAGCCACGTAATTAAAATTTTCCAAACCGATTAGATGACGTCTAACTTGTTTTTGCGGGATTGCATGTGATATGGTATAGCCTTCGTCATGATAATGAGTTTATGTATGAGATGGTTATATGTTGTAATGTTAAGTGTCCTGCGCGTCACGGCATGATGGCTGGAGCCATGGGATTGCCACTTTAATGTAATAGTTGTAGAGATAGCCTACAAGTTACAGGTGATGGTGGCAATCTTACGTGAAGGACCCCAACATGGAGAAAGTTGTACCAGGCGCAGGAAGGAGGGCTAAAAGTTTTCGTTCCACGGCAACATTTTCTTAAATTGGTGCCATGTTAACATTTTCGAAACGGCCACCATGACAAGGATTTCTGAAATTAGTGCCGCGGCAACGTTTTTTCTCAAATCACCGCCACAGCAGCGTTTTTAAAATGGCTATCACAGTGACGATTTTTCTGCCGCCACGACAACGTTTCAACTGAAGATTCAAGAAGACCGTGAAGACATCCCGGCGCCCAGGGCTATACCATATCACGCTATTATGAATTGCCCGAGATGTTTATTTTTTTGTTGTTTGCACCCTTTGATTACGAGTAGTCAATTATGAGGGTGAGCTCTCACTGAAAATATCAAGTTAAAAGATGCTCTTCACAGTGTTGCAATAATTTTATAACACGTGGCTTTCCGGAGTGCGTCATGTCCACATGAGTACAAACGGGTCTTGAAGTGTAAGGCGGGTGAGGTCAGACCAAGCAAGCAGATAGCACTCAGTTGTCTTGAAGTTCTGGCATAATCGTTCTGAGCTCGGAGCACGAAGCATCGAAAGATGAACAAGAGTCATATGAAGATATGATCGGCAAAATATTGCCTACCGGTAGAAATTCATGTCATCAGTGATGTCCACGTCAATGGCTGTGAAATAGATTAGGGTCTTGAATCACTTAAAATCAATTATGAGATATATTGATTTGAGTGGGAGTACAATTATATATTAATTAAGTTTAATCACTGGTGCAAATTAATTATGGAAAATGTTTGTGTAGTTTGCATTATAGTTATAGATATATGGCTCACGGTTCCACCTTTCATGTTGAAATTGATTAGCTGTTATTTATCTGGTTGAATCTTTATGATTGGTAAACGTAATGAGAGAATCGTCCTCTAGGAGTGCCAAGAAGGATTTTTTTTCCTATTGCATGTTTGCAATATTCTCCTATTGATGCTATATATGGATGGCGAGACTTACGTCCTTCGATCCAAAAGGCTAGAATTACATTACAGACTGCTTGCTTCCAAGAAACCCAAACTTCAAAATGTTTGGGATAGTTATGCGATATTCCTGGATCTAAAAATTGTTTTCAGAAACAAACAAAGATATGTGATATCTAAAGAAGTGTTTTGTTTGCCAATTCTAGTGAAAGGTTCAACTATGTTTAAGACTGAAATGCATTTGATCCGGAAGAACACCAGTCACGAGTTGATGGTAAAAACTTAAAGAGAAAGAACAAAACTGAAGGATATAATAAGACTTATATTCCTATGGAATTTCGGTGCTCACACCACTCTTAAAGTTGGATGCTTCTTCTGTGAAGAGGAGAAATATTGGAGTAAAACTATAAGAAGTAAAAGGCAGAGAAAAAAGAACACTGGAATGTCCAGCTCAGTTATGAATGTCATAAAGTTATAAGATATAGAGAAGTTTGGTCAAGTAAGTAAAAATTCTTGAGAATTATGATTAAATCATTGATCACTAGTTCTTCGGTATTGAGGTTAAAAGTTGATCACAAGGCTGTCAACTTGATTGCATGTTGATGCGAATCATTGCAACAAACTACAATGGCCTAAATGACCAACAAATGATAAGGTTTTAATATTTGATGGAAATCTTGAAAAAGTTGTAGTATTTCCATCAGCGTATTTCCTCTGTATTTATTGTCATAATTCATTTTGGAGTTTTGTACACTCTAGCCCATTGCATAGAAGTTGCAAGGAGGTTCTTTAGGAGAGAAAAATATAGTTGTTTGATGTTATGAACAAAAGGCCATGCTTCTATTATGAATAGGATGTATGTTATGAATATTGATGATGAAATTGAACATGCATAACATTGACGCTAATTGTCGCAAGACTACCACATCTGTGTGGCACTGCATGTAGTCACATTGGAGAAAACCATCATGGAGAAATTTATAGTTATGGATTTTGAAGTCATCTGATTATGAATCATATGACACTTGCAAATTTTGTCCAGTAAAATAAATATTCTTAACGGGCCATAAAGAATGAGCAACAAATAATTGGAAACATGCATCTTGATGTGTGTAGTCCAATAAGTGTTGTTGCAAGCAATGGATTTATCTATATTCAAGGTTGCCTCAAGTAGATATTTATATTTACTGAGACATAGACTCGGATCTTTTGAAATGTTTCAGAAGGTTTTTCCAGAATGAAGTAGAACTAATTGTAACAAATATTATGTTTCTACAATTGGATTGCGGAAAGAAATATTTGAGTTACGAGTTTAGCAAATGTCTGATGAGCTGTGAAAAGAATTGTATAGCTTGCACTTTCCAAAAAATTACTAAGAGTAGAATGTTTTGAGTACGTGTAAGCAAGCTATGTATGACATGGTAAGATGAAAGATGATATTGATTATTTCACCAATATACTTTTTAATGTGATGCTTTAGAGACTGTGGCTTTGACACTGAAAAGAGCGCCATCAAATTTGTTAAAATAAGTGCTACTTTGTAGGCTATCCCAAATGATTGGGTATTCCTCTGTCACTACGCCGAGGCAAAATGTTTTGCCACACCGTGCCGAAAATTTTGTAGAAAATGTTTTCTGCGAAAGAGTGAGTGGGAGGATAGTGCAACTTGACAAGATTGCAGAATCTTCATGATTTGGTCAAAAAAAGAAATGCTAGAATTAAGTCTAGAATTTGCTACCGCGACGGATACAAAAGCCTCTACATGAGATATAGAGACTTCAGTTGAACTTGTAGGTGAACTATATAGGTCCAGAAAATTCGTGCAGACCTTTGCGGTGTGCAAAAAAAATATTGTTGAACAAACAATGAACCTATAATACACAAAGAAGCGTTGATGGGTCCTGATTCCGGAAATTGGCTATATGCCAACATAATCCGAGATAGTATCCATACACATAATTCAAGCTTAGAACTTGATGAACTCTACGGAAGACTGAGAGTGTAAAGAATAGTAATGGATCTATAAACTAAAAAAATAAAAACGTTTTATAATACTTGACTTGTTACAAATAGTTTATGACAACATCAAGGAGTTTACTATGACGAGATTGTCTCATCCTGGCAATACTTAAAGTCAGTTCGAGTTAAACTAGCAATAACTAAATATTTCAATTATGAGATATAAAAGATAGATTTCAAAAGTTATTCCCATGAGATGGAAATAGAACCAAGGTTGTATATATGATACAACCTAAGGTAATTTTGTCATCCACAGGATGCTAATAAGTGTGCAAACTTCCAGAGATCCTATAATGGACTGAAGCAAGCATAATGGACTTGGAATCTTTGTTTTGATGAAATGGTCTGATAATATGATTTCATTGATAGAAGTAAACATGCTTGTATTTACAATAAAGTCAGTGAGAGCATGATAATATTTCTAAACACTGTGTGTGCATGACACATTGATGATTGGAAATTATACAAATTTCTTGACATGGATTAAGACTTTATTAGAACTAGTTTTTCAGTAAAGTACTTAGGCAATATAATTCCTGTATTAGGCATATTAATCTATGGAGATAGTAGTCTCTAGTCGGGATTAGTGAAAATACATATTGGTAAGATACTAAAGCAGTTTAGTATGAAAACGCCAAGAAGAGTTTCTTGTTGAAGTCACATGGAAGGAGATTTAAGCAAGAATCGATATCCTGAAATACTGATGAGTGAAATACATGATCACACTTCTGTTAAAAGATTCCATGATATGTAAACAACTAGATATGTACAGTACTCAAAGTAAGTTGTGAGTAAAGTTGCCAGAATGGTCAAATTGTTGATCATAGGACAACAAAGAAAATGCCGGTAAGTATTAACGACATATTTCTCACATACGCAGAAAGTGAATAGATCATTGTAA
Organism: Triticum aestivum; assembly: GCF_018294505.1. NCBI lineage: Eukaryota > Viridiplantae > Streptophyta > Magnoliopsida > Poales > Poaceae > Triticum > Triticum aestivum. The sequence goes on from NC_057814.1 coordinate 173,571,361, forward strand.
GGAGTTACATCAGTACATGCTCGTTGTAAGTAGTACATCGATAAATTCTTCATCGGTGCTCCAAGCAATTTTTCAATTTATGGTGGCATAGTAAGTTGGAATTGGTCCAAGGTGGTTATGGTGGTGAATTCTATAACAGAAGGCTGAGTATATTGTCGCTCCAAAAAATACAGGGTGATGAATCAAAAGTTCATTTATGAGCTTGGTAAGGTTTCTAGATGATTGTGCCAATGGAACACTATTATCAATGGTGGTTCCATAGCTTAGTCTACAAAATTGAAGGTCCTGCCATTGATTCAACATATGCAAAGCCTGTTTCACATGAATTGTAAATTCTTGTGAAAGCATGATAGATGCATAGATATGTAAATGATACACATGGATCTAAAGTTGTGAAGATCTGATAGGACGAAGGCTATACCACAAGCAAAGCATGAACAAACACCGGACTGCCATTGGTATTGGAAGTGTGCCCTAGAAGAAATAATATTGTTTTTTTGTGTGTTCATAATTAAGAGTTTATATTCTATGTTATAACTGCTATGATCCTCGAATATGCTATTCAGTGAAAACTCATATGCACATGTAGAACGATAAACGGTAAAATAAGATTCCTAATCTCCCCTCTAAGGCTGGCTCAAGTGTTATTAGAGATCATGTTTTATGGATCTTAGGATATCGTTAAGAGTAATGCTAGTCCTAAAACAACATTGAGAGTATGATGCTAGAAGAACAATCATATTGAATTGGCCCAAACTTGTTTGTTATACTTTGAGATGATATCGTCACAAGTCAAATGCTATAACACGGAGTGTTAATGTGTCTTTTAGTTCCTTAGACCATGAGAGTATCATATTCATTTCTTACCGTATAATGAGATTTGGGGTTCCTCAAACGTCATGAGTAACTTGGTGATCATAACGACAAATTACAGGTTAATCGGGAAGTTTAATAAGGGACTTGAGAGCTCGAGACTGGAATTTTCTCCTCCGGCGATGGAGAGATATTCTTAGGGCCCTCTTGGTGTGACAGCATCCGTCATCGTCTGGCCAGACATAGGTGACAATGTCACGGGGATGCCGGAACAGGACAACAAGAAAGAAGAACAAAACCGAGAACGAGGAGACTAGTATAGTGAGCATGTATATGACTCAAGAGGATACCGACACATCGGATACCGACACATCGCACCTCGGGTTTTGTAAAGAATCGCAATTCAAAGGGGAAATCACATGATAACCAAAGGTTCGCTCGAATGTCATTCGTGTAATCATAGGGATCGATCTGGACGTCCACGGTTCCACTATCGATCATTGAACGAAGAGGTTTCGTTCATGTCTATGTTTTACCGAACCTACAGGGTCACAAGCTTAAGGTAATCACGGTCTACTAAGTGTTAGTAGGACGGGAGTATCAAGGATTTATTTGTGAAATAGTTTTGTCAATATTCAAAATAGTTTCGAGAGGAAACAGAAGCGTTTCGGGGTCAACGGAAAGGTTGCAGAGTTTATTGGGCAATACCGGGTATTCCTAATAAATAATATGTAGGTGGAAATGTTTCTGATAATTCCTATGAGGATTTTATATTTAATTTAATATGAACGGGCCTTAAAAGGCCAAGATGTGGAAGGCGAATTGAGACACCTTGGCCCATGTAGGGGAGGCGCCCCTTTTCCCAAGTGAGGAGGTCGAATTGGACTAGGGGAGGGACTCCTCCCTCCCCTAGGACTGGGCACCGGGGATCCCTCCTTGTGTGTTAGACCTTCCTCCCTCTCCAACCTATATATACCAGAGGCTTTGGGCTATTTTTGAACACACAAGTTTTGGAGCCTCCTGTAGTTCCTTTAGTTCTAGTTCTAGATGATCTAATTAGAGCTAGACCTAGTTCCTCTAATCCTCATTATTAGAAGGCTAGTGTGGTTCTAATATCCTCCCTCTAATTCTCCGGCAACGATTAGCTTGGGACAGCGAAGTGCTGCCGGATCATGAATACCGTATGCTTGCAACCAAGTATAGAGGTTGTGCTTCTAGTCTTCTGTTTGAGGGATCATTTGTGGGTGGTTCACGGGATCGTCCATCTATGGTTTGAGGGACTCCAAGTACGATCTACACTGACTTGCGTACTTCCGCTGCACTCCGGAGTCGGTAACGACCGTGATCCAAACCTCATATGCATCTTCATATTATTCCTGGGTGATCGTGGGGCAATTTTTGTTTTGTTTTCTACTACGTTTCTCAACAATTTTTTCATCCGGGCCTATTCTGAATCCATAGGATTTTGCACCAATATGGGAAATAGTCTTTTTTGTTATATAAATTGAAATGTAGTACTCCTGGCTTTATGTTTTCCACATAACAAGGAAATAAAATATCCGGCTAGGTGTCCTTCCTAATCCATTAGTGTATACCATTTCATAGTAATAAATCTTTGTACGAGTGTTGCGAAGGATAAGCCATTGGCATAGGTGGTGAGATTTTATTGGGGAGGCAAAGATACTGGGTAAAGGTATATATGAGACACGATTGATGTTGAACTACTAGAATATGTATGCCTTGTTGCAATGCACTGATAGTTAGCTAGTTTGCATAAACATGCACATGATTAATTTGCCTTTTTCAGGTTTGATGTGGGATTTCTGGATTACAACTTACTAGAAACGTTATGTGTGATTTGCTGTGCCGCTTCTCATGACGGACTGCGACATCCTCATGCATATATCAGGACAACGTATTGCACATAATGCACGAGCATGCATCAATCATGGCCTAGTTAGATAAACATCCACGACATGTAATCTGGCAGCCAACTATTGTGATAGTATGGATGACAATAATACTCCATCATATTATCATGGAGGAAATATGCTTGATCAGTACCACACATCAGCACAATAGAGTACACCACAACAACGCAAAATCAGAAGAAAAAAACAAGTCTTTCTCTCCATGCCATGGCAAAATAACAAGAAGAACCCCATAGACCACCAGTCCACGCATACAACCAAAGGTTTCCCACGAGCAGAAGATTGTCATAAGAGTAAGCATGCACCTAACGACCAATTAAAAAAACACCCAACATCAATCCAGGCCAAACTTGTCAAGTCTATCAGCAACAAGCCACTCTAATGTACCAACACACTCTAAAGCAACAACTAGTAACAACCATATAATCAAATACAGGAGGAAAGCAACACAAAAAAATTCGTATACTCAAAGGGTGGTGAGAAGTACACACCACCTAATGGGAAGACATCAGAGAAAGGAAGGAAACAGACACCACTCCCCGCCGATGAGGTCTCAACCACTGAAAGCCCAGCCGGGAAAGACCGCTCCCAGCTGGCAAAGTTACAAGCGTCAAATGTCCAGCCGTCAAATGATTGACTAGGAAATACGTTGTTGCTAGCCGCATGCTCCTTGCTACCAAATGCACAACCAGGAAAGATATCGAACTCCCCTAAACCCGCCTAGTCCCAGACGCTGGGATCACCTCAAGCTGCCTCTGCGCACAACCACCTCTAATTTTTCCCTTTTCGCCTCTGCATGGTCTTTTCCCTGTCCACACAACCAGCGCAACAATAAATGAATCTTGTGCCCAATAGATATGCAACGCGTGAGAAGCACATTGCACGTGGCGACACCTGGGCCGAGGCTGTGAGACATAGTCAACACAAGTTGGCAAATAGGGAAAGGAGCAAACAAACTCTGGAATGTTGCGGGCTCTCAAAATTGTTGCCCTGAATTGACTCATATCGCTCCACCACACAATCGCTTACCAACGCGCCACCCATCAGCAGATCACTCCACAAAGCACAACCCGTTGACCAAGTCAAAATAGTGGACCAAATCTCAATTTAGAGACATCAATTGATTGAGAGAGTTTTCACCCCTAGGGAGCTTAGTGAATTAAAGGACTAGCTCTATTAGTGAATTAAAGTACTACCAAGGCGTGAGTAGGAGGTTGTCGCCCATTGGGTGAGCTATTAGCTTTGCCACCTCATGGTTTTGTGTCCACATCATATGCAATTCCCAGAAGAACGACAATTAGTTCATGTCACCCTTCCTAAGGGCGAATAGAAGATATTTAAAAAAATCATGGTTAGAAATATAAATTAAATAAAATTTTGATAAAAAATAAAAGGCGGTTGTGTCGGCGTTTTGGGAACGGGGGTACCCAGACTTGCCTGCCTGCGGCCCACGGTGTGGCTCATCGACGGCCTGGTATGGCCCAGCTTCGGCAACAACAACTCAAGACCCTCGCGAGGGGCCAAGCCTCGCGATGCGGATGACGCCAAGACCACCACGAGGAGCGGCCTCCCCAGGCTGGCTCCACAGGAGCGGAGATTTCTATGCAAGCCTCACCTCGCGAGGTTCGGGTGACGTGAGCCATGACGACCAAGGCCAGGTGGGCGCCAGTGGGCGCAGTGTACCAGTTTCCTCTTTGGTGCTAAGGAGGCAAGCACATGCGCGGGGTCCCGAGGAATCGGCCATAGGTTTCCATTCCAGTGCAACAAGACCAAGACGCCAGGACGGAATTCATCGCCGAGCCCACCGCGGCATCACAACCAGAGGCTTTTGCAGGTGAAGACTACTTTTGTCAGGATAGCTTGAACTAGTTGTCTCCCTCGAATTTGGCCGTTGTGGGATCCCTTCCCGCCTTCCACTTGGGAAGAGGACCAAGGCCGCTATAAATAGGACCTAGCCACCACCATAGAAGGGGACGGATCATTTCAGATCATACCCTCCCTCACCAGCTCACTCGAGCCCAAGAACACTCCTCCTCCTGAGGTTCTTCTCCCACTGTACTAGTTCATCCTCGGCCCCTCGAGGCCAATCCACCACAAAGCAGGAGTAGGGTTTTACACCGTAAGGTGGCCCGAACCTGGGTAAACTGTTGTGTCCCTTTTCCTTCCCATTCATCGAGCTAGGCCGTGAGATTGGCGAGTAGGCAGACTGGGGAGGACGAGTTCTTCGCACACACCCCAGAGTTTGAACCTCTCAAGGGTCTGCGGAACCCGAAATCAGACCTTTGGCGCGCCGTGTAGGGGTGCATCGGAGCCTCTCTTCCTCTAGTCTATTCGCCACCGTTTTGCCGCCCCCATGGCTGATGCTCGTCGAGTTCGTGTTGAGCGTTGCCCTCGCCGCCCGCATCACCCAGACCGCACCCGCCGGCGACGGTGCTGCCCGCCGTTCCCCCCGTCTCCCGCGACCAACGCCGCCACCGGCTCCGCGGCCCACGAGCAGCAGGCCTCATCGATGCTGCCCTCTGTGCAGCGGGATGGACGCCCGCCACTCTGTCGCTGATCCCAGCGGCCGCTTCATCGTCTCACGCTCGTCACGGGCCTGCAAACGCACAAGCTGCATTGCTCATGGCATGTGAGCTCCTGCGCTACCGCCCCATCGACGACCTCTATGAGGACTAGCTAGACCGCATCACCAAACTCGTCAGTGCCGCCGGAGATTCTCCTGCACCATATCGCTCGCTGCTTCACCCGCGGCCCGCTGCGGGTGACGTGGCCCACGGAGCACCTCCTCCACCTCCCAGGCAGGACGCCATCATCGAGCCAGGGCACGAGGCTCCACAGCGCGACCCGCCGTGCAAGGCACTGGCGCACGATGAAGAAAGCTACCAGGTAGTGCAGCGACCGCAAGGAGAGGCGCGTGCGCTTCCAGCACTGCCACGTCAAGACACCGCGCCGCCTGTGGTGGCGGCGCGCGAGCGCCAGGATCAGGCTCCACCTCCACGCTGGGCTCCCGTGACCACAGCTGGGTGCCGCGCGTTCACTCCGAAGCCGCGCAGCATCATATGGTCAGGGAAGTTCAAGCCCGACCTGCCTCCACGCTACGACGGCACCCCCGACCCTGCCGAGTTCCTGCAGCTCTATGAGCTGAGCATCAAGGCAGCCAACGGTGATGGGAAGGTTATGGCAAACTGGTTTCCCATGGCCCTCAAGGATGGCGCACGCTCATGGCTCCTGAACCTCCCCGCGGGATCGATCTCCTCCTGGGACGAGATGCGGGAGCGTTTCGTCGCCAACTTCCAGGGCACTTGCGACCGCCCGCCGGCTGCGAGTGACCTGCGGCGCATCAAGCAGCAGCTAAGAGAAAATTTGCAGAAGTACATTTAGCGCTTCAACGGTATTTGACTCAAGATCCCCAAGGTGTCGGATGAGGCCATCATCTCGGCATTCACTGATGGAGTTCACGACGTCAAGATGAAGGAGGAGCTCACTATACATGAGGACCTGTGCACGGCTCTGGAGATGTTTAACATGGCGACCAAGTGTGCCAGAGCTGAGGAGGGATGCCTCTCCCTCCTCGAGCTCCCTGACGCGGACCTAGAAGCCAAGAAGGCCAAGGCCAAGGACGTGAAGCGCAAGGGAGCGGCCGTGCTCGCGGCTGCGACCACCCGGAGTCATCCAAGGGCAACCGTCCGTTCTGCGTCTTCCACAACGTGCATAGCCACAACACCAACGACTATCAGCACCTCAGGGCCATCCGTGACTGGCGCCTCGGTCGTCGCCCCAAGCGTAACGATCGAGGCTACGGCCGTGGAGGTGGCCGTGGCGGGGGACGCTGGGACGGCCGCGACCCTTGCCAGGAGTGGCGCAACCAGCCTAGTGAGGACCGCTAGCAGGGCCAGCCTAGTGAGGGTGCCTGGAGAGATCAGCCTCGTGAGGACCACACTCAGGGCAACGCTAGCCTTCCCCCGTTGCCGCCACCACCAAGAAGGAACGATGACCATCACCAGGACGAGGGGGCTGGAGGCTTCCAAGAGCCTCGTGCCATCGCTTGCATCCTAAGCAGCGCTCAGGCCCCAGCCTCCCATCGCATCTTCAAGCAGTTCGCCGAGAGGTGAACGCAGCCCTCCCCAAGCTCGAGGCAACATGCCCACTCAGGTGGTCCATGTGCACCATCACCTTCAGCTCTTCCAACCAGCTCAAGTGTGCGGCAACTTTCGGCGCTCTCCCAATGCTCTGCTCGCCTACCATCAGCAACGTGCTCGTCACCAAGACACTCATCAATGGCAGCGCAGGGCTCAATGTCCTCTCCATCAAGACGTTCGACCGACTCCAGGTGCCCTATGACGAGCTGCAGCCTACCAAGCCCTTCTCAGGAGTGACCGATGGCTCCACCACCCCGATAGGGCAGATCCGTCTCCCTGTCACCTTCGGCACCCGCAACAACTACCGCACCGAGCTCATCGACTTCGACGTCGCTCACATTTGCTTCCCGTACAACGCCATCCTCGGGTACCCGGCCCTGGCCAAGTTCATGGCAGTGACCCACCATGGCTACAACGTTCGCAAGATGCCAGGGAGCCGCGACGACATCATGGTCGCCTGCGAGGAGAAGGACGCGGTGTGCTCTCTCGAGCGCGCCCACCAGGCCGCGGCTGTCGAGGACCCAGACAACAAGGGCGCTGTCTACCCTCCTGAGGTAGTCCCTAAGAAGAAGAAACAGCTGCTCCACCAAGGACCACAGGAGGGTGGAGCGTCCAGCGCTGCCACCTCGAGCTCTACGCCCACTGACGGGACGCCTTCCCCTCTCGCATAGGAAGGCGCGCCCGGCGCCCCTCTCAGGCTGGGCTGAGGGGCTCTCTTCTGGAGGGCCTCAGACCTGGCCAACGTCACCAGGGAGGTGCTCGGGCACCACCTGGAGGCGTGCTTCAACGCGCGCTTCCGTGAGGCGCCAGGTGCTCAGGAGTTCATAACCAAAGGAATCGAGGAGCTTCGGGAGGCAAGAGCCATGCGAGGCGACCGTCGCCCACCACCTGGCGCAGCTCCCTGCCCCGGCGAGGACAGTGAGCTGCGCACCTGCGTCAACATCCCTGGGCTCAATAGGGTCGCGCCTCGGGAGCTCTTCTGGCCGTCCCGCGTTGGCCAGTGCGAGGGCCCCCCTCACAGCTACGTTCGCATGCCCTTCGGCTTGTTCAACAGGGCTGCCGTGCATCAGCGCCACATGCAGAGCATCCTCGCGGCTCACGAGGCCAGGCACCAGGCGATCCTGACGGAGATGGCGGCGGATCCTCGCGAGCCCCCCGGGTCTCCAGAGCCCCCCAAGGTTCAGGGCCTGGGCGGCTCATGAGGAGCGACTTCGACAGCACGCGTCTTCAGCTACCCCAACACTTCTTCAGCGACGGTGCCAGGTGACATCTTTTGGTTTGTTTCAGTTGGGGGCGCCCCTCGGGCTACATTATCCCCAAGCCGCGTGGGTCCGTCCCTGCGGCATGTATCCTTCTAGCATCTATCAGAACCGGCTTTAATTTCCTCCATGGGTTGCTTTATGATTATCGCCTGCTTACCTGACGCCCTGTTGCCCTCCGCGGCCTCCCCGCGTTTGCTGACCCACCTCCTGCTCATCCCGCAACGGGGGCTACACATGCTGGCACGACGCTTGTGCTCGGGTCCATCCCTGCAACACCGATAAATCTAAGAGATCGAGCTCTGTCTCGCGGCCCGCCCCGCGCATGCCACCTCACCAGATCCTCAGTGCCTTAATCTTCTTGCAGAATGATCAGTGGCAGGACAGCAAGTGTGGCCACGCGCCATATTCTCCTCCTCGGACTAACTCACAGGGATCTCCGGAGCTTAACTATGGGCAGGCCCCGCCGAGCGTCCCCTTTTTCATGCAATCCGCTTGCAAGTTAAAGGGGGGCTCCTGAGCACCGCGCCTCAGGAGTTCCTACTGGTTCTCCAGCCCTCACCCCCTGGTCTTGACCATGGCATCGCGACCTGGCATACCAGCGGCGGTTGATCCTCGCTCGAGGGCCGGGACCCTAGGACGTAGAGCATCTAGATGAGGGAGGAAAAGGGGGAGGCCGGCATGAGCCCTACCTAGAAGCGTCATCACTGAGACACGATCAGGCGCTGTGCAAGGGAATCGCCGCAGGCTCACTAAGATAAGTAACCCGTGCATACCAGATTGAATCACGCGAACCAGTCTCCCGATTCTCGCAATCTCACTCAGGCAATGTAGCTTTCCTTTTTGGCCTCTAGAGAGCTGCTTGCACGCCAAAGGGGACCTCTTGAGCATCGCGCCTCGGGAGCTCTTACCGGACCTCGGACCACTCACCTCCTGCCCTTGACCACGACATCGCAACCTGGCATACCAGCGACGGCTGAAGCCTGCCTGGGGACTGGGTCCTGTCGACGTAGAGCACTAAGCTGTCGCGAGAATGAAAAGGGGGAACCGTGCCGGAGCGGAAAACGCGATTTCAACGTTATACTAAGGAGGATAGAATTGAAACAAAAGCATTACATCCTTTTACACCCCCCACGGGGCTTGTCATAATTTCGCACAGGGAAGCAAAATAAGAAGATCTCAGAGGCCCCCAGCCACAGGGCATCACCGGCGACGCCGAGCGGATGCCGCTGCCGTGCTTCGGGCGTGGCGAGAGCTCGGCGGCACGTAGCTGTCGTCGCTGGACTCCGAAGAATCGCTGGTGAAAGCACAAGTGCTCCTTGGGTGATTTTGGTAATTAATGTCAACATATCTCTTGTTGGACTAATACTTTTATCTAGTATATTTCAGATGAGTTCAACAGTGGAGTGGCATGGACTAGAGGATGTGGAACCCCTTCAAGATGCTAAGGACAGAAGTTTGGCAAAAGCTCAAAAGCTCGGGACTCTACATTTTCATTTTAGTGATCCAAGATCACATTGAGTCCATAGGAAAAGCCAATACTATTAAAAGGGGATGAGGTGTTGCTTAATGGCTTGCTTGCTCAAAGTGCTTAGTGATATGCTCCAAAGCCCTCAACCACTTTCTCAATTCCTCATATGTCCTAATCCTAAAGTCAAACTCGGCCCCACTGATTTGATCTATCCGGCGCCACCGAGTTCACTTGACATAGCCACTGCCAGAAACCCTAATCAGTTCGGTCTCACCGATGGGATCTCGGTCTCACCGAGATGGGATCACAAACTCTCTATAGCCTGTTGCAATTATTTCGATCGCACCGAGATAAGCAATCAGTCCCACCGAATTTGCCTAACCAACTCTCTATTTATCTCATTACCAAAATCGGTCCCACCGAGTTTGTGTAATCGGTCAAACCGAGTTGAGGTTTTACCCTAACCCTAGCACATCGATCCCACCGAGTTGATCATATCGGTCCCACCGAAAATCCTAACGTTCACATTTTGAACTAAACCGGTCTGACCGAGTTTAACGATTCGGTCCCACCGAGTTTGGTAAATTGTGTGCAATGGCTAGATTTTGTGTGGAGGCTATATATACCCCTCCACCCACTCTTCATTCGCGGAGAAAGCCATCAAAACGTGCCTACACTTCCAGCATACATTTTCTGAGAGAGAACCACCTACTCATGTGTTGTGACCAAGATATTCCAATCCAACCACAAGAATCTTGATCTCCAGCCTTCCCCAAGTTGCTTTCCACTCAAATCATCTTTCCACCAAATCCAAATCTGTGAGAGAGAGTTGAGTGTTGGGGAGACTATAATTTGAAGCACAAGAGCAAGGAGTTCATCATCAATACACCATCTATTACCTTTTGGATAGTGGTGTCTCCTAGATTGGTTAGGTGTCACTTGGGAGCCTCCGTCAAGATTGTGGAGTTGAACCAAGGAGTTTGTAAGGGCAAGGAGATCGCCTACTTTGTGAAGATCTACCCAAGTGAGGCAAGTCCTTCATGGGCGACGGCCATGGTGGGATACACAAGGTTGCTTCTTCGTGGAACCTTCGTGTGTGGAGCCCTCTGTGGACTCGCGCAACCATTACCCTTCATGGGTTGAAGTCTCCATCAACGTGGATGTACGATAGCACCACCTATCGGAACCACGCCAAAAATCTTCGTGTCTCCTATTGCGTTTGCATACTCCAATCTCATCCCTTTACATTCTTGCAACTTGCATGCTTTACTTTCCGCTGCTCATATACTCTTGCCATGCTTGCTTGAAATGTATTGAGAATGTTTAAACTTGTGCTAATACTCCACCTTAACTTGAAGAAATTAAAAACTGCTACTTTTCTTTGTTGAGGGTCTAATCACCCCCCTCTAGACACCTCTTCTCGATCCTTTCAGCTAGGCTCGGGAGAGTCTCTGGATTCCCAGGGGTCGCCGCTACTGCTCGAGGAGCTGCCGGCGAGGCCGGAGGCGGGCTCAACGCCCACGGCCGTGCCACGCGGGCTGCTTCCCCCGGGGCAGCACTCCAGTCGCCGGCCCTCCTTGTCGAAGACCTTGAAGAACAACATGGAGGCGCTGTCGTACTCAAAGTGGATCGCGAGGGCCCCGTCCGGATGGCAGGCGCGGGCAACCTCGCCCTAGCCGCGGGTCATGAAGATGCCGCCCGGGGGGGCGACCTCGACCTCCGCCCCTGTGGCCAGGCTGCAGCACCCGGCGTGTTGCAGCAACAGCTCGAGCAGCCCCCTCGGCGGCATCTGCTCAGCGAAGAACCTCCGGAACTGGATCCACGTGTGCGGCGGCATTGCCGCCCACACCACGAACTCACGCGAGCTGCCCTCGGCATGAGTTCACGGGCCGGCTGGCCGCATGGCTTCAACCTATCCTCTGCGATGTCGGACCGCGCGGCGCTGGGCGCTGCAGCCTTGCCCAAGGCCTTGCGCGCGGGCGTACAGAGGAAGTGAGAAGCCAGGCGAAGGGCACTCGTTCCAAGGTCTCATCACCTCCTGCCCTACGCAGGCGTCGCGGGGACGGCTGAACCTCTTCTTCGGCGGAAGCGGCTCAGGATCCTTCCCAGGAGCTTTTCCTTTCTCCGCTGCTGAGAATCTCCTGACCAACGCCATGGGAGCTATAGCAAGACGGCAAGACGAAGAGGAAGAAGAAGGAGCGCGCGGTGAGAAGACGGAGATGAGCAGGGGGCTCTTCCCCTCCCCTCATTTATAGCCGGAGGGAGGCCAACCGCCGGCCTCCATGATCGCATGCAATGATGATTTTTTCTGCATGCAGCAGGGTCTCGTCAAGTAGAACGGTTGTCGAGGCAGCGTGGGTAAGCAGAGGCGCCCACGTCCCATCAATCGCCATGCGTCGACCAAGGTCGCAGCCGGTTAGGGACCGCGAAGCTCCGCACTTGCCCTTTGGCTTTGCCCCGGGGGCTACTGTCGGTGTTCTGGGAACTGGGGTACCCAGACTTGCCTGCCTGCGGCCCACGACGTGGCTCATCGACGTCCTGGTACGGCCCAGCTTCGGCATCAGCAACTCAAGACCCTCGCGAGGCGGACGACGCCAAGACCTCCACGAGGAGCGGCCTCCCCAAGCCGGCTCCTCAGGAGCGGAGATTTCTATGCAAGCCTCACCTCGCGAGGTTCGGGTGACGTGAGCCATGACGACCAAGGTCAGGCGGGCGCCAGCGGGCGCAGTGTACCAGTTTTCTCTTTGGTGCTAAGGAGGCAAGCGCAGGCGCGGGGTCCCGAGGAATCAGCCAAAGGTTTTCATTCCGGTGCAATAAGACCAAGACCGCCAGGACGTCAGGACGGAGGTCATCGCCGAGGCCACCGCGGTGTCACGACTAGAGGCTTTTGCAGGCGAAGACTACTTTTGTCAGGATAGCATGTACTAGTTGTCTCCCTTCGAATTTGGCCCTTGTGGATCCCTTCCCACCTTGCACTTGGGAAGAGGACCAAGGCCGCTATAAATAGGACCTAGCCACCATCATAGAAGGGGACAGATCATTTCAGATCATACCCTCCCTCACCAGCTCACTCGATCCCCAGAACACTCATCCTCCTGAGGTTGTTCTCCCACTGTACTAGTTCATCCTCAGCCCCTCGAGGCCAATCCACCACAAAGCAGGAGTAGGGTTTTACACCGCAAGGTGGCCCGAACCTGCGTAAACTGTTGTGTCCCTTTTCCTTCCCATTCATTGAGCTAGGCCACGAGATTGGCGAGTAGGCAGACTAGGGAGGACGAGTTCTTCGCACGCACCCCAGAGTTCAAACCTCTCAAGGGTCTGCGGAACCCGAAATCCGACAGGTTGCCCTCCCATTTGTCGAAATCAAACGCACCGGGCTAGCCCATTACGAATGCATTCAATCCTCGCAACCAATTGCGTCATTAATAAATGTGCTTTCCGCGTCGATGTACTCCTATCTGGCGGATGTGGCTCTTTCATCTACTCCTTCATCCTATGTTACATCTAGGGCAACGAGAAAGGGACAACGAACTTATCAACCATGGCGCCTCTGTGGCTCGTTAGTCCAACTAGGTAGCCTCTCATTCCACGAGATGGCACACATGGCCTTTTGATATATGTTGTGCCGCATCTAGACACTTTCGGTCAGGCACCATACCAAGCCGGGCTGGACTTGGGCCTTTCTGTCCATTATCCATTGCACTGACATTAAGGTATTGTCTAACTGCCCTCCAATTTTGCATGTAGATACCAACCTGAGTTTTTTTTTGTTTCTCAAAGTTCCATTCCTAAAAGTTTTGTGATGTTGTGATGCTCTTATGTTGGTAGCTTTCGTTGCCATCCCTAGTTTGTTGGATTAAAAGAGGGAAACAAAGGTAGGACCATGTGTAGACGAGAAGACAAAATAATGTAAATAACACATATCATCTAGTGGATGCTTTATTGGTCACGTTTATGCAGGACAAGTATCCAAAATCAGAGAAATTAAAGGAGGAGATGACAATGGCACATGGCCGGTACAAACATATTTTGGAACCATGGGCGAAATAAAATTACATATATTCACATATAGTTTTATACCAAACATTTATATTCTTCTAAACATATTATTTTATCAGGCTACAACATAAAAAGTATGAAGTTCTACACTTAGTTGGCATAGTAATCACACGATATATTGCTAAATATTATTTATTGAGTTATTTGTCATACAATTGTAATGTACATCACTAAAAGTATATGTTGTATTTAAGTTATGTCTCTTATCAAAAGTACATTGATTCATATATTGACGGCTACACAAATTATAGTGTATACTTATATATTATGTGTGTGCGTGTGCACCTATGTTTATTTTCATATCATAAAATATCATGGTAGAGCTTTCTAAAATCGTATTGTCTAACAAAAATCTTTTAAAAAATGGTTTCTAGTGTATTATTAGATAAGTGTATCTATAAAATTGGTTTTTAGGGTATTATTGTTTAACACCCCGTCTAACACCTCATCTGTCTCCCGGTGCCCTTGACCTGTGTGTACAGTTTTGCTCGCTTGTGTGGGAGCGTCTGACGTTAGGGCCACCGGGTAGAGGTGGTTATCTGATACGTCTCCAACGTATCTATAATTTATGAAGTATTCATGCCAATATATTATCATTCTTGGATGTTTTACAATCATTTTATAGCAACTTTATATCATTTTTTGGAACTAACCCGGACTGAGGCTGTTTTCAGCAGAACTACCGTGGTGTTGTTTTTTGTGCAGAAATAAAAGTTCTCGGAACTGGACGAAACTTTTTGACAATTTTTTTTGGAACAAAAGAGACCCCCGAAGCTTTGTGGGAGGACTAGAAGAGCCACGAGGAGGGCACAACCCACCAGGGCGCGCCTGGTGGACCGTTCGTGCCCCGGTGGGTTGTGCTCACCTCGAGGTCCATCTTACCGTGAAACCGACGCCCAAAAATCCTATAAATAGAGAAATCATCAGAAATAATCCTAGATCAGAAGTTTCGCCGCCGCAGGCCTCTGTAGCCACCGAAAACCAATCTAGACCCATTTCGGCACCCTGCCGGAGGGGGGAATCATCTCCGGTGGCCATCTTCATCATCCCGGCGGCCACAACGATGCGGAGGGAGTAGTCCACCCTCGGGGCTGAGGGTTTGTACCAGTAGCTATGTGATGAATCTCTCTCTCTCTCTCTCGTGATCTATATCATGGGCTTTGTTAATATAGATGGATCATATGATGTTTCTCCCCTCTATACTCTTGTTATGATGAATTGAATCTTTACCCTTTGAAGTTTTGTTTTGTCGGATTGAATATTCAGAGATGAGAACACATGATGTATGTCTTGCGGTACGAATACTTGAGGTGACAATTGTAGTATCTGAAAGGATCGAGAAGAGGTGTCTAGAGGGGGGGTGAATAGACTCTAATCAAGAAAAGCTGCAGTTTTTTAATTCTTTATGTTGATGTGGAGTTTTAGCACAAGTTTAAGCATTCACAATACATATCAAGCAAGCATGACAAAGAGTATATGAGCAGCGGAAAGTAAATCATGCAAGTTGCAAGAATGTAAAGGGATGGGATTGGAGTGTGCAAACGCAATTTGGAGACACGGAGATTTTTATCCGTGGTTCCGATAGGTGGTGCTATCGTACATCCACGTTGATGGAGACTTCAACCCACGAAGGGTAACGGTTGCGCGAGTCCACGGAGGGCTCCACCCACGAAGGGTCCATGAAGAAGCAACCTTGTCTATCCCACCATGGCCGTCGCCCACGAAGGACTTGCCTCACTAGGGTAGATCTTCACGAAGTAGGCGATCTCCTTGCCCTTACAAACTCCTTGGTTCAACTCCACAATCTTGACGGAGGCTCCCAAGTGACACCTAGCCAATCTAGGAGACACCACTCTCCAAGAAGTAACAAATGGTGTGTTGATGATGAACTCCTTGCTCTTGTGCTTCAGATGATAGTCTCCCAACACTCAACTCTCTCTCACAGGATTTGGATTTGGTGGAAAGAAGATTTGAGTGGAAAGCAACTTGGGGAAGGCTAGAGATCAAGATTTATGTGGTTGGAATGGAATATCTCGACCTCAACACAAGTGTAGGTGGTTCTCTCTCAGAAAATATGTGTTGGAAGTGTAGGCATGTTCTGATGGCTCTCTCCACGAATGAAGAGTGGGTGGAGGGGTATATATAGCCTCCACACAAAATCTAACCGTTACACAGAAATCACTAAACTCGGTGGGACCGATTTAGAGAACTCGGTCAGACCGATTTGGTTCATAATGTGACCATTAGGCATTTCGGTGGGACCGACTGGATCAACTCGGTGGGACCGATGTGCTAGGGTTAGGGCATAACGTAATCTCGGTGAGACCGATTACACAAACTCGGTGAGACCGATTTTGGTAGTAGACTAACAGAGAGTTGGTCAGGCAAACTTGGTGGGACCGATTCGCTCATCTCGGTTAGACCGAAACGTTACGAAGGGGTGACAGAGAGTTTGCATTGCAGTCTCAGTGGGACCGATTGCATATTTTGGTGAGACCGAAATTATTGCAATAGGCAACGGAGAGTTTGCAATCCCATCTCGGTGAGACCGAGATCCCTATCGGTGAGACCGATTTGATTAGGGTTTCTGGCAGTGGATATGTCAATTAAACTCGGTGGCGCCGGATAGAAAGAATCGGTGGGGCCGAGTTTGACCTTTTGGTTTGGGACATATGTGGATGTGAGAAAGTGGTTGAGGGCTTTGGAGCATATCACTAAGCACTTTGAGCAAGCAAGCCATTAAGCAACACCTCATCCCCTCTTAATAGTATTGGCTTTCTTATGGACTCAATGTGATCTTGGACCACTAAAATAGAAAATGTATAGTCCTGGGCTTTGAGCTTGAGCCAATCCTTTGTCCTTAGCATTTTGAAGGGGTTCCACATCCTCTAGTCCATGCCACTCCATTGTTGAACTTATCTGAAACATACTAGGTAGAAGCATTAGTCCAACAAGAGATATGTTGACATTAATTACCAAAATCACCCAGGGAGCACTTGTGCTTTCAATCTCCCCTTTTTTTGTTATTGATGACAACATACATCAAAGCTTTGGATAAGGATATAGAGAATAACAAGTAAAGCTTTGGAAAGACATATAACATTCATAGGCTCCCCCTACATGTATGCAATCATATAAATATGGAACATAGGAGCATGTGAATGCATAAGCATGACAGGGTAAACCATGTGTTACATGTATCTTGGCTATATGCATCAGAGCAAATGATGTAAATATAGGAAATGTACCTTCATGCTCATGAGTCCTTCTTGCAAACAGTATGTACATCAGCAAGAAGTTCTCATGCACATGACTGAGATGCATATACTTACCTTGTGATCTTGAGTTGGCTTAGGAAAGAATGAACCTGAGTAAACAAGGTTAGATAACACAGATACATCTAATAGCCAGAGCAAACAAAAGAAACCACAAGAGTACCAAGACTAGGATGACATGTAGAGAGTGAGTACTGAGTACTCTAAGGATATAGACATGTCCCCAAAGGTAAAGATGTGCAATGAATTTGAGGATTTCCTTCCCTTAGATGTCTTGCTCCCCCTGAATCTTGCATGGGATATTGGGAGAAGATAGGGAACAGAAAATCAGAGCAAAGAAAAGAAATAGGGCTAAAGCAAACAATCAAAGATGGACATGTCTTTCCCCTCTTAAAGACATGTGACCTTCTCTCCTCTTGAACACCAAGCATCTGGGGTTTCTTACACTCTCCCCCTGAGTATTCTCTCCCCCTATAGGAATGATTAAGCTTAAGCTTTTATGTAATCTCTCTCTCTCCCCCTTTGACATCAATTTCCAAGAAGGGCTCTTCTGGATCTTTATTACAAACGGGTTTGGTCCTTGAGTCACAAAGCAAGTCGAATGTGATGCTGGTAGAGGACAAGAATCATTGAGTGGAGCTGGAGCAGAAAGAATGCAGAAACAAGTGGCAAGCTGTCTTTTCTGCAGAGAAATCGGTAGCACCGAGTTGTGTGCTTCGGTTGCACCGAAAGGGTTTGGTTGGGCCGAAGAAAACAAACCGGTGGGACCGAGTTCATCACAGTGAAAACACTTGTCACCTCAGCTTACTAGGCAATTAAGATCTCACAAGGATTTGCAAGGAATTAGCTGAAAGATTTGCAATGAATTGGATGCAGAGAACAAAGAAAAGAAAAGAAAAGATCTAGATGAATTTTTTTTAAGGGGAAACAAATATGCATGAGACAAATTCAAGAGCATGGAGAAACACAAGAGAACTTCATCTAGAATTGGTCGGTGACAAAGTCACCTATGTTAGAGTATATTGTCTTAGGAGTCAAGTGAGGTCACTTGATCATTGGTCATACTCATCATTTAAGCTCAAAATGGGGTTACCATTTTTCGTTTAAGCATCTTGATGTATTCACATCTTGTTGAGTTGCTTTGCCCCATGATTTGGAGTAAAGCTTCTCTAAGATGGAATAACGTACCTTGGGTGGTGGTGTTGATCTTGATCATGTAGTTGAACTTGTGTGGGTTGCTCAAGGTTGATGTAGCTCATCAAGAGTTGGGAGCACCACTTGGAATTTGAGTTCATCTACCTACATGGGTTAGTTTTGCAAGGAAGAGCACTTGTGTATCCGAAATGACAATCATAAGATTTAACATAGAATTTGTCAAAGGATATATTTGAAGGGTTTTGTGCTTCCTTGTCTTCAACCACCATTGTGTAGAGACTTGGTGATGTAGAAATTGCTCAAGATATGAGTGAGTTGCAATTTCGTGGATTTAGATTCATCCAAGTACCTACAAGGGTTAGATAGCATGCAAGGGTGCAAGAATATCCAAGACATATAGATAGCATCATGAAAGGAATATCAAGGATTAGTCAAAGGCTCATGCCTTGCATGTATCCAAATGGAGTTCCTACTCCAAGTTTGAAGCATCAATGATGTTCAATTCACCTCTCAAACGGCAAAAGACTTTCTCATCAAGCGGTTTGGTGAATATATCCGCTAATTGCTTATCGGTGCGAACATGCTTAAGATCAATGTCCCCTTTGGCAACGTGATCTCGAATGAAATGATGACGAACTTCAATATGCTTAGTTCGAGAATGTTGCACGGGATTGTGAGCAATCTTGATAGCACTTTCATTGTCACAAAGCAATGGAACATGTTTCACATATATCCCATAATCTTTAAGAGTTTGGGTCATCCAAAGTAATTGAGCACAACATGAACCAGCGGCAATGTATTCCACTTCGGCAGTGGATAGGGATACCGAGCTTTGTTTCTTGGAGGACCAAGACACAAGAGATCTACCAAGAAATTGACAAGTACCCGAAGTGGACTTTCTATCAACCTTGTCTCCGGCATAGTCCGAATCGGAGTAACCAACAAGATCGAAAGAAGACCTCTTAGGATACCAAATGCCAAAATTTGGTGTGTGGATTAAGTATCTCACTATCCTTTTCACAGCCTTAAGATGACACTCTTTAGGGGCCGCTTGATATCGTGCACACATGCACACACTTAGCATAATATTAGGACGAGAGGCACATAGATATAACAATGAACCAATCATAGAGCGGTAAACTTTTTGATCAACCGGTTCACCGTCCTTAGTCAAGTCAAGATGTCCACTAGTAGGCATGGGTGTAGACATACCTTTGCATTCTTGCATATTGAACTTCTTGAATAAGTCCTTGGTGTACTTTGTTTGAGAAACAAAGGTACCTTCCTTAGTTTGCTTGATTTGCAAACCAAGAAAGAATTTGAGTTCACTCATCATAGACATCTCAAACTTCTCCAACATTAGCTTTCCAAACTTTTCACTAAAATGAGGGTTAGTCAAACCAAATATGATATCATCAACATAAATTTGGCACACAAATAGTTCTCCATTAACCCTTTTAGTAAAAAGAGTAGAATCTATTTTTCCAATTTCAAAGCCTTTTTCGATAAGGAATTTGGTCAAGCATTTATACCACGCTCTAGGAGCTTGTTTAAGACCATAAAGGGCTTTGTGAAGCTTGTAAACATGATTGGGTTTCTTAGGATTGACAAAGCCGGGAGGTTGCTTAACATAAACTTCCTCCTCAATTTCACCATTTAGAAAAGCACTTTTAATGTCCATTTGGTACAAGGTGATATCATGGTGATTAGCATAAGCAAGTAAGATGCGAATGGACTCAAGTCTAGCAACGGGAGCATATGTCTCACCATAGTCCATACCTTCGACTTGAGTGTAGCCTTGGGCGACTAGGCGTGCTTTGTTGCGGACGACTTGACCATCTTCATCTTGCTTGTTGCGAAACACCCATTTGGTACCAATGATGTTGTGGTTGTTGTCGGGCTTCTCGACCAATGTCCACAGTTGGTTTCTCTCAAACTTGTGTAGCTCTTCATGCATAGCGTTTATCCAATCCGGATCTTCCAATGCTTATTCAACCTTCATAGGTTCAATGCTAGAGATGAATGAGTAATGCTCACAAAAATTAGCCAAACGAGTTTTAGAGCGAGTGATTCTCCCGGTTTGGATATCATTGTAGATTTGTTCGACGGGATGGTCTTTGGCGATTCTTGCTCGAACTCGTGGAAGCTTTGGCTTGGCTCGGGGTGGAACATCCTCTTCATCTTGTTCTTCTTCTTGGTCTTCTTCATTGTTGACGTTGTCAGTCTCTTGTCGTGGTGGAGAAGGAGGTTGTTGATGTTCGTCTTGGTGTACTTCCTCGTTTTCTTCGTCTTTGTGTGTCCCACTTGTGGATGCTTCCGTATCAACTCTTGGTTCACCTTGTCGTGAGGTAGAAGCTTCCACTTGGACGGACGAGGTACTCTCCTTCACCTCCGTTGGACGAATCTTGCCAATAGACAAGTCTTGGATAGCTTCCGAAGGGTCTTTGTGTCCTACATCAATTGGCAATTGCTCTACTTGCGAGCCATTAGATTCATCAAACTTCACATCTACCGTCTCTTCAACATTTCTGGTGAAATTGTTGTAGACATGGGAAGTGTGAGAGTTTGAGCCATAACCAAGTAGGAATCCTTCATGAGATTTAGGAGCAAATTTAGAACGATGATGCTTATCAAGAATGTAGCACTTTGAGCCAAATACTCGAAAGTATCCAACTTGGGGTTTGTTACCGGTGAGGAGCTCGTATGCCGTCTTCCCGAGTAGCTTGTGAAGATACAAGCGATTTGTTGCATGACAAGCTGTCTCAACCACTTCCGCCCAAAAGTGTTTTGGATTCTTGTACTCATCAAGCATCGTTCTTGCCATCTCAATAAGAGTCCGGTTCTTTCTCTCAACAACTCCATTTTGTTGAGGCATGTACGTAGCCGAGAACTCGTGTGAAATCCCTTCTTCGTCAAGAAAGGTATCCACATTTGCGTTCTTGAACTCCGTTTCGTTGTCGCTCCGAACCTTCTTGATCTTCACGTCAAATTGATTTTGGGCCTTCCTAGCGAAGTTTTTGAAGATCTTTTGGACCTGCGATTTGTCATCAAGAAAGAACACCCACATAAATCTATAAAAATCATCGACTATGACTAGTCCGAATGAGTTACCACCGAGACTCTTGTAGGCATTGGGACCAAAGAGATCCATGTGAAGCAGCTCGAGTGGTCTTCTCGTGGTCATGATGTTCTTCGCGCGATGACTTCCTCCAACCTGTTTTCCTGCCTGACAAGCACTACAAAGTCTATCCTTGTCAAATATGACATCTTTTATTCCAAGGATATGATCACCTTTAATAAGCTTATCAAGATTTCGCATGCCCACATGACCTAGCCTTCTATGCCACAACCAACCCTTAGAAGATTTAGCAATTAAGCAAGTTCTAGGTTGAGCCTTTTTAGTGAAATCAACAATGTAAAGATCACCTCTACGTATACCGGTAAAGACCATTTTATGATTGTCTCTTCGAAACACTTGGCAATCTACCTCGGTAAATAGGACATTGAAACCGAAATCAGCAAGTATAGAAACTGAAAGTAAATTGTACCCAAGAGATTCAACGAGCATGACATTTTTATGGAGCTATCATGCGAGATGGCCACCTTACCTAGGCCAACCACCTTACCCTTTGAGTTATCACCAAAGGTGACATACTTTCGAGGGTCGTCGTTTTCAGCAAGCTCACGGAACATTTCTTTATCTCCGGTCATATGATCAGTACATCCACTATCAAGGAACCATTCCTTTCCTCCAGCCATGTAGCCGCGAAGATTTGCCATAAGACCAAAGTGTCTCATTGCATCATCAAGATCATAGTCACTATCATCATCCTCATCATAGTATCCATGTTCAACATCATCTTGTGATTGATCAACCCCTAGAGAGGGTAATTCATTAGATAAATGATCATTTCTATGGTTATCTTTATGAATTCTAGTAGCTTCGGAAATGATATTGCTAATGATTCTAACATCTCCTTTGGCGCGCATGAGATTGGTAAGCTCAAATAGACAATCACCAAAGCTAGGATCACTAGAATTCATCTTACTCGAGGCAATAGATTTATGGAGAATTTCGTCCAAAATTTTCAAGGAATAATCTGGAAATCGTTCCTCAAGAAATCTCCAAATAGTATAGGCACAATCAAGAGTAGGCAAACTAGCAATCAAATTTTTGGGCAATCCTCTAATGATAAGATTGATGGTTCTAAGATTGCGAATCATGTCAAGATCCTCTTCGGGTGTAGGATGCAAAGGATCAATATGAGGTGCACAAGGGCTAGTAATGTACTTGTTCAAATGATATTCATTGAAAATCTCAAGCATTTCATTTTTCCACTCATAGAAAAACTCTCCATCAAGAATAGGCACTCTACGTCTAAGACTCCCCAAAGTAGACACATCCATCTTCCTCCAAAGGTGTTTAAACCAAGGCAATGGAGACCAAAGCTCTGATACCAATTGAAAGGATCGAGAAGAGGTGTCTAGAGGGGGGTGAATAGACTCTAATCAAGAAAAGTTGCAGTTTTTAATTCTTTATGTTGATGTGGAGTTTTAGCACAAGTTTAAGCATTCACAATACATATCAAGCAAGCATGAGAAAGAGTATATGAGCAGCGAAAAGTAAATCATGCAAGTTGCAAGAATGTAAAGGGATGGGATTGGAGTGTGCAAACGCAATTTGGAGACACGAAGATTTTTATCCGTGGTTCTGATAGGTGGTGCTATCGTACATCCACGTTGATGGAGACTTCAACCCACGAAGGGTAACGGTTGCGCGAGTCCACGGAGGGCTCCACCCACGAAGGGTCCACGAAGAAGCAACCTTGTCTATCCCACCATGGCCGTCGCCCACGAAGGACTTGCCTCACTAGGGTAGATCTTCACGAAGTAGGCGATCTCCTTGCCCTTACAAACTCCTTGGTTCAACTCCACAATCTTGACGGAGGCTCCCAAGTGACACCTAGCCAATCTAGGAGACACCACTCTCCAAGAAGTAACAAATGGTGTGTTGATGATGAACTCCTTGCTCTTGTGCTTCAAATGATAGTCTCCCCAACACTCAACTCTCTCTCACAGGATTTGGATTTGGTGGAAAGAAGATTTGAGTGGAAAGCAACTTGGGGAAGGCTAGAGATCAAGATTTATGTGGTTGGAATGGAATATCTTGACCTCAACACAAGTGTAGGTGGTTCTCTCTCAGAAAATATGTGTTGGAAGTGTAGGCATGTTCTGATGGCTCTCTCCACGAATGAAGAGTGGGTGGAGGGATATATATAGCCTCCACACAAAATCTAACCGTTACACACAAATCACCAAACTTAGTGGGGCCGATTCAAAGAACTCGGTCACACCGATTTGGTTCATAATGTGACTGTTAGGCATTTCGGTGGGACCGACTAGATCAACTTGGTGGGACCGATGTGCTAGGGTTAGGGGATAACGTAATCTCGGTGAGACCGATTACACAAACTCGGTGAGACCGATTTTGGTAATAGACTAACAGAGAGTTGGTCAGGCAAACTCGGTGGGACCAATTCGCTCATCTCGGTTAGACCAAAACGTTACGAAAGGGTGACAGAGAGTTTGCATTGCAATCTCGATGGGACCGATTGCATATTCCGGTGAGACCAAAATTATTGCAATAGGCAACAGAGAGTTTGCAATCCCATCTCGGTGAGACCGAGATCCCTATCGGTGAGACCGATTTGATTAGGGTTTCTGGCAGTGGCTATGTCAATTAAACTCGGTGGCGCCGGATAGAAAGAATCAGTGGGGCCGAGTTTGACCTTTTGGTTTGGGACATATGTGGATGTGAGAAAGTGGTTGAGGGCTTTGGAGCATATCACTATGCACTTTGAGCAAGCAAGCCATTAAGCAACACCTCATCCCCTCTTAATAGTATTGGCTTTCTTATGGACTCAATGTGATCTTGGACCACTAAAATAGAAAATGTAGAGTCCTGGGCTTTGAGCTTGATCCAATCCTTGTCCTTAGCATTTTGATGGGGTTCCACATCCTCTAGTCCATGCCACTCCATCGTTGAACTTATCTGAAACATAATAGGTAGAAGCATTAGTTCAACAAGAGATATGTTGACATTAATTACCAAAATCACCCAGGGAGCACTTGTGCTTTCAGTATCATATTGATTCACTTGATATATGTTATGGCATTCAACTTGCGAATTCCCGAGGTGACGTTGGGGTAATTTATGCATAGGGGTTGATGCACGTTTTTATTATCTTTTCTCCGATAGAAACTTTGGGGTTTCTTTGTAGTTCTTTGTGTGGATTGAGTATTATGAATATGAATTTGCTTTGGTGTTATTTTAGTACGAACGCTTGATTAGAATGATCGGAAAGAATGGCTTGCGTTATTTTAGTACGAACTCTAGGATAGATCGAACGGAAAGAGTAGCTTTGAGGTGGTTTCGTACCCTACAAACATTTTCTATCTTTTGTTCTCCGCTAATAGGAACACGGGAGTGATTCTTTATTGCACTTTGAGGGATAATCATATGATCCAACTATGTTAGCATTGTTGAGAGGTTGCACTAGCGAAAGTACGGACCCTAGGCCTCATTTTCAAGCATTGCAATACTCTTTTTGTGCCCGTTTACTATTTTATACCTTGCTGTTTTTATTTATTCAGATTGTAAAAATATATTTCTACCATCAATATTACACTTTTATCACCATCTCTTCGCCGAACTAGTGCACCTATACAATTTTCCATTGTATTGGGTGTGTCGGGGACACAAGAGATTTCTTGTATTTAGTTGCAGGGCTGTTTGAAAGAGACCATCTTCATCCTACACCTCCCACGGATTGATAAACCTTAGGTCATCCACTTGAGGGAAAATTGCTACTGTCCTACAAAACTCTGTGCTTGGAGGCCCAACACGAGTCTACAAGAATAAAGTTGCGTAGTAGATATCAAGCTCTTTTCTGGTGTCGTTGCCGGGGAGGTGAGTGCTTGAAGGTATATCTTTAGATCTTGCAATTGAATCTTTTAGTTTCTTGTTTTATCACTAGTTTGGTTTATAAAAAGAAAACTACATAAAAAATGGAATTGAGGTATCATCGTATTATTGATCATCTATATAATATCTTTCTTGAAAATGATGGTTCGGAAAATTGTGCTCAATTGTTAGAAGAAGAAGTCAATAAAATGTTTGGCACAAACTATTTGAATGATGAGCATGATTGCAATGTTGTTAGTATGAATTCTTTGAATATCCATGATGCTAATGATATGCAAAGCCATAAGCTTGGGGATGCTATATTTGATGAATATGATATTTTTAGTTCCCCAAGTTTTGATGAGAAAATTTATTATGATGAAAGCATGCCTCCTATTTATGATGATTATATTGATGAAAGTGGATTTGGAGAGGTCATGACTTTATTTAGTGATGAATCCACTATTTCGGTAGAGGTTGCAATTGATTATGACAACAAAGTTGCTATCTATGATGATTATGGTGATGACATGTATGCTATATTGAATAATGATAACCATGAAACTTGTCATCATGATTTTAATTTTCAATCCCATGATAGTTATTTTGTTGAGTTTGCTCCCACTACTATTCATGAGAATAAATTTGCTTGTGTGGAGAGTGAGAAAATTTCTATGCTTATGCATCATGAAAAGAATGATTTTTGTGATAGCTATATTGTTGAATTAATTCATGATGCTACTGAAAATTATTATGAGAGGGGAACATATGCTTGTAGGTATTGCAATAATATCAAGTTTCCTCTCTATGTGTTGAAAATCTTGAAGTTGCACTTGTTTTGCCTTCCTATGCTAGTTGAATCTTGTTCCCATAAGTTGTTTTCTCACAAAATCCCTATGCATAGGAAGTAGGTTAGGCACAAATGTGCTAGTTATATGCTTCACGATGCTCTCTTTATGTTTCAATCCTTTACTTTTATGCGAGCATCATTGAAATCATCATGCCTAGCTTAAAAGGCATGAAAGAAAAGCGCTTGTTGGGAGACAACCCAACACTTGTACCTACTGTTTTTGTGTGTTCACATGATTAGGCTACTGTAGTAATTATGTTTTATTGCTTTTGTTTCAATAAAGTGCCAAGTAAGACCTTTGGGATGGCTTACGGTGATAGTTGATTTGATCTTGCTGAAAAACAGAAACTTTTGCGCTCAGGAAAACAATTCTCATTTTTAACAGAAGCGTGATAAAATTATGATTCTTTTTGCAGAGGATTAATAGACAAATTTCCTAGGTTTTCTTAATTTTTCAGAATTTTTTGAATAGCAGAAGTATGGTTTGAGTACAGATCATTACAGACTGTTCTGTTTTTGACAGATTCTGTTTTCAATGCATAGTTTGCTTGTTTTTTAGTTTCTATGGCTTATATTGCTCAATATAAATTGTAGAGATGAAATGCTACAGTAGGAATTGTGTGAGAACAATTATGAGTCTTGTCTTTGACAGTACCAAAGTGAAATGGTTTGCTCTTTATTATACTAACGCATCTCACGAAGTTTTGTTAAGTTTTGTGGACTGAAGTTTTCAAGTTTTGGGTGAGATATCGATGTGAGGAGAATAAGGAGTGACAATACCCTAAGCTTGGGGATGCCCAAGGTACCCCCAAGATAATATCCAAGGAAGATCCAAGCAACTAAGCTTGCGGATGCCCCGGAAGGCATCCCCTCTTTCGTCTTAAACATTATCGGTAACCTCACTTGGAGCTATGTTTTCATTCATCACATGATATGTGTTTTACTTGGAGCGTCAATTTATTTTGTTAGGATTTCCTTGCTGTTATTTATAATAATGTTTTTCATATTTTATCTCAATAAAAGTGGCAATGATAGCCTTTGCCATGCTTATTTTGCAAGTCTACATGTTGCTGTTTGAAAACAGAAAGTTTACCGCTGTTGCAAAAATTGCCTAGAAAAGTCAGAATGTGATAAAATGTTGAATTTTTTGCAAAATGATCTCAGATAAATTTTCTACAGTGTGGTAAATTTCCATAATTTTTGGAGTTAGGGAAGTATGATGAATCTTACATTCTTTACAGACTGTACTGTTTTGGCAGATTGCTGTTATGTTTGCATTGTTTGCATATGTTTGCTTGTTTAATGATTCTATTCGAGGATAGAAGTATTAAATATGCAGAGACATTTAGTATGCAATGTTGAGTACTAATTTTAGTGATTTGCTACAGTAGAGAATGACAAGGTTTTTGCATTGGTTTATACTAACTTATCTCACGAGTTCTTGTTGAGTTTTGTGTGGATGAAGCTTTTGAGATTTAGGAAAACCGTGATATGAGAGGAATTAAGGAGACACAAAAGCTCATGCTTGGGGATGCCCAAGGCATCCCAAGTTAATATTTCAAGAAGTCTCAAGCATCTAAGCTTGGGGATGCCCCGGTAGGCATCCCACCTTTCTTCTTCAACAATTATCGGTTAGTATCGGTTGAGCCTAAGTTTTTGCTTCTTCACATGATGTGTGGTATTCTTGGAATATCATTTTATTTTGTTTTGCTTGATGTTTTAATAAGATACTTAGATCTGAAAGTTTTTAAATAAAAGAGAGTCCACAATTAGCTACTTATTTACTTAACTACTCGCTTTATCTTCACTTATATCTTTTTGGAGTAGCTTGTCATTTACTCTTGTGCTTCACTTATATCCTATGAGTAAATTGTTGAATAAATTGAATATCATGAAGTTGAAATTATATCATGCCTAGTGGTAGCTTCACATTGGGTTTAGAAAGTGAAATCTTTTGAGGCTTGACAATCACAATATTGGTCATACAAGCAATTCATGAATAATTAGTATAAGGAAGAGAACTTTCACATGCAAATACACTATCTTGGAAATATTTTGTGATTGTGAGCCCCCATCAAAATATTATATGCCAAAATTGTTGACTTTGGACAAGGAAGACAACGTAATGGTTTATGTTTGTTCATATTCACATAGAAGTTCTATTGTCATAGATCCTTCAACATGTGGTGCTTGCCCCCATCTTTGCTAGCCAAAAATTCCGCACCAAGTAGAGATACTACTTGTGCATCCAAAAACCCTTAAACCCAAATCTTATTTTCAAGAGTCCACCATACCTACCTAAATTGAGCAATATCCTTCAAGTAAGTTGTCATCGGTGCAATAAGGCAATAAAAATTACTTCTAAAAGTGTTAGATCATTTAGTGTAAGAGAAAATTGAGCGTTGTACGAACTTGTGATGGCAAAGAATAAATGCGACAGACTGCATAATAAAGGTTGCTATCATAAGGGGCAATATAACGTGACGTTCTTTTGCACTAAGGGGTTGAGCATACAAACAAATAAGCTCATGGCAACCTCTGCTTCCCTCTGCGAAGGGCCTATCTTTTACTTTTCAGTATTTACTTTTATGCAAAGAGTCAAAGTTTTTCTCTCTATTCCTTTTTATTTTTCTCTTTTGGCAAGCATCATGTGGTGAGGAAATATCTAGGCACATATGTCCAGTTGGATATGGGTGGCATGAGTTATTATTGTTGACATCACCCTTGAGGTGAATACGTTGGGAGGCGAAATTATAAGCCCCTATCTTTTTATGTGTCCGGTTGAAACGTTTTGCTCATGTGTATGTGGTGAGTGTTAGCAACCATAGAAGACTATATGATGGTTGAGTATGTGGAGCTCTTACTTTGACTCTGTTGAATAAGTTGAATTGCAATTGCTCGGTGACTGAGAACATAGGTTGTTGTGTTTCAAGAGAATTCATTGTTTGAACCTTAACATGTGAATTGGTTGCTACTTTAACATGAGAAGTTTCATAAGAAAGAATTACTGTTATGATGATAGGAAAAGTGATTGAAATTATCATTGATCAAACTTATGCACTTTGCTAGCATTCACACTTCATAATTATTTCTTTTATCATTTACCTACTCGAGGACGAGTAGGAATTAAGCTTCGGGATGCTGATACGTCTCCAACGTATCTATAATTTATGAAGTATTCATGCCAATATATTATCATTCTTGGATGTTTTACAATCATTTTATAGAAACTTTATATCATTTTTTGGAACTAACCCGGACTGACGCTGTTTTCAGCAGAACTACCGTGGTGTTGTTTTTTGTGCAGAAATAAAAGTTCTCGGAATTGGACGAAACTTTTTGACGTTTTTTTGGAACAAAAGAGACCCCCTAAGCTTTGTGGGAGGGCTAGAAGAGCCACGAGGAGGGCACAACCCACAAGGGCGCGCCTGGTGGGCCGTCCGTGCCCCGGTGGGTTGTCCTCACCTCGAGGTCCATCTTACCGTGAAACTGACGCCCAAAAGTCCTATAAATAGAGAAACCACCACAAATAAACCTAGATTAGAAGTTCCGCCACCGCAAGCCTCTATAGCCACCGAAAACCAATCTAGACCCGTTCCGGCACCCTGCCGGAGGGGGGAATCATCTCCGGTGGCCATCTTCATCATCTCGGCGGCCACCACGATGAGGAGGGAGTAGTCCACCCTCGGGGCTGAGGGTTTGTACCAGTAGCTATGTGATAAATCTCTCTCTCGTGATCTATATCATGGGCTTTGTTAATATAGATGGATCATATGATGTTCCTCCCCTCTATACTCTTGTTGTGATGAATTGAATCTTTACCCTTTGAAGTTTTGTTTTGTCGGATTGAATATTCAGAGATGAGAACACACGATGTATGTCTTGCGGTATGAATACTTGAGGTGACAATTGGGATATCATATTGATTCACTTGATATATGCTATAGCATTCAACTTGCGAATTCCCGAGGTGACGTTGGGGTAATTTATGCATAGGGGTTGATGCATGTTTTTATTATCTTTTCTCTGATAGAAACTTTGGGGTCTCTTTGTAGTTCTTTGTGTGGATTGAGTATTATGAATATGAATTTGCTTTGGTGTTATTTTAGTATGAACACTTGATTAGATCGATAGGAAAGAATGGCTTGCGTTATTTTAGTACGAACTCTAGGATAGATCGAACGGAAAGAATATCTTTGAGGTGGTTTCGTACCCTACAAACATTTTCTATCTTTTGTTCTCCGCTAATAGGAACTCGGGAGTGATTCTTTATTGCACTTTGAGGGATAATCATATGATCCAACTATGTTAGCATTGTTGAGAGGTTGCACTAGCGAAAGTACGGACCTTAGGCCTCATTTTCAAGCATTGCAATACCGTTTTTGTGCCCATTTACCATTTGCTACCTTGCTGTTTTTATTTATTCAGATTATAAAAATATATTTCTACCATCAATATTACACTTTTATCACCATCTCTTCGCCGAACTAGTGCACCTATACAATTTTCCATTGTATTGGGTGTGTTGGGGACACAAGAGATTTCTTGTATTTGGTTGCAGGGTTGTTTGAGAGAGACCATCTTCATCCTACACCTTCCACGGATTGGTAAACCTTAGGTCATCCACTTGAGGGAAAATTGCTACTGTCCTACAAAACTAACATGAGTCTACAAGAATAAAGTTGCGCAGTAGACATCATTATCTGATGAGTCCAAATTATGTGATAATTTTGGTGGTTATTTTGTGCCTACATGATAGGGTTTGTGGAGTTTTACCGGGTTTGTACACTTTTTTTGTCGTTTTCCCCTAGGAAACACTTTCAGAGCAAATAAATTCCTAAGGAAGGAATCCCAGGAAATTATGGTGGAATCACGTTATTTAATGGGATAATCTTGTACCATAAAATAATTAAGTAGGGGGCTAGAGGAGATGTGCTGGTGGAGGCTCCAAAGCAAAAGGAGGCCAACCATACGAGCGCGACCGCTCGTATGGGCGGTCGTATGAGGTGCCAGGAGAACCACCTCGTCAATTATTTCCACCCCGTGGAATCGGGTCCGAGATCAGACGCCCAGAGACACCAGAAACTCACCCAAAAGGAGGAACCCTAGCCTCCAAAGTGAGCCGGAGGGGGGAATTGGCAAGGAGAAGATCACCGTCTTCACCACCATCCAGATGGAGGGCTTCAGCATCATCCCCACTATCATCATCAGCATCATTTCCATCCATCTCATTGTAACATTAAGAACCCTAGTGGATCAACTTTTGTGTCACATGTGTAACCGTTCATGTTCACTATTACCACTTGTATGATGTTTATTACCTCCATGTGTGAGTAGTTCCCTTAGTTCTTGGGGATATGGATGAACCCTAGCGTGTAATAGATCATTTGGTATTATGATTTAATATCCTCTTTGTATGTTTATGATGATAGTGTTCTTGATGTTGGGTGAAGTCGACCATCCAACATATGCCAATTTTGGACGAAAGGTTATTACTGTCTTTGTGTGACAGGCCCCACCTCCCTCGTCCCGGACCGTTGCAACAGTGGTTAAAACAGATACAACTTATAGGCGGCGTCCACGGGGACCTTTTTCCCCTTAATCACTATTTGGTAACCGGAGTGGGGAAGAACGGTGGTGACGTATGTGATATGGGGCTGCGGAGTGCATGCACGTATCTGTACTGATCTCTGCCCACAAATATACAATGCAAAGTGGCTTAGGAATCCGACGAAGCATTTTGTTTAGGCGCCGCTATAGATGCATGCTAGTGGGGAATCCGGACCGCCCAAAGCACCCCAAGGAAATATTCAAGGACTCCCAAGCAACTAAGCTTGGGGATGCCCCGGAAGGCATCCCCTCTTTCTTCTAACGACCATTGGTAATTTTATTTGGAGCTATATTTTTATTTGTCACATATAGTTTTGCTTGGAGCTTCTTGTATTATATAAGTCTTTGCGTTGTTTGCCTTTTAATTTGTCACAATCATCCTTGTTGAACACACTTGTTTGAGAGAGCCACAAGTATACCATGATTTGCTAGAATACTCTATGTGCTTCACTTAAATCTTTTCAGCTAGGCAGTTGCTCTAGTACTTCACTTATATCTTTTTTAGCACGGCGGTGGTTATATTTTAAAGAAATAAACTCTCTTGCTTCACTTATATTATTTTGAGAGTTAGTAAATTTTAAACAAATGCACTCTCATGCTTCACTTATATTAATTTGAGAGTTGATACATGATTTTTTTTAAACAAATTTGCTCTCATGCTTCAATTAGATCTTTTCGAGAATTGATAATACAATGGTAATTTGCATAAGATATGAATTCGGCCCCAAGGTGATAGATATCCAAGGGGGATATAATAAAAACTTTCATGAAGATCATTGCCAAGGATGTCCGCGAAATACTTTTTCTGCCGCCGCAAGTTCTAGAACCACGAGATCCCATCTAGAGGCCTTTTCCGGCACTCTGCCAGAGGAGGAAATGATCACGGATGGGTTCTTAATCATCCTTCCTGCCCCTCCAATGATGCGTGAGTAGTTTACCACGGACCTATGGGTCCATAGTTAGTAGCTAGACGGCTTCTTCTCTCTTTTTGATCTTCAATGCAATGTTCTCCTCGGTGTTTTGGAGATCTATTTGATGTAATAACTTTTTGCAGTGTGTTTGTTGGGATTGGATGAATTGTGAGTTTATGATCAAATCTATCCATGAATATTATTTGAGTTTTCTCTGGACTCTTTTATGCATGATTGTTATAACCTCGTATTTCTCCGATTTATTGGTTTGGTTTGGCCAACTAGATTGATTTATCTTGCCATGGGAAGAGGTGCTTTGTGATGGATTCGATCTTGCGGTGCTCAATCCAAGTGACAAAAAGGGACATGACACGCATGTATCATTGCTATTAAGGGTAACAAGATGGGATTTATTTCATACATGAGTTTATCTTGTCTACATCATGTCATCTTGCTTAGGGCGTTACTCCATTCTTCCATGAACTTAATACACTAGATGCATGCTGGATAGCGGTCGATGTGTGGAGTAATAGTAGTAGATGCAGAATAGTTTTGGTCTACTTGTCTCGAACGTGATGCCTATATACATGATCATTGCCTTGGATATCGTCATAATTATTTGCTTTTCTGTCAATTGCCCAACAGTAATTTGTGTACCCGCCGTATGCTATTTTTATGAGAGAAGCCTCTAGTGAAAACTATGGCCCCGGGTCTATTTTCTATCATATATTAAAACCAAAAATACTTTGTATTTTTGTCAAATCTATCTATTAAAAACTATACCGTTTAATCTCTGCTCGTAACCATTGTGGGATTGACAACCCCTCTACGCGTTGAGTTGCAAGTATTTTTTTGTTTGTGTGTAGGTGTTGTTTACATATTGTTGCTTGGTTCTCCTACTAGATTGATAACCTTGGTTTCATAACCGAGGGAATACTTATTTCTACTGTACTGCATCATCCTCTCCTCTTCGAGGAAATCCCAACGCAGCTCACAAGTAGCACACTGTCATGCGTGAAGCATGCACGGCGGCGTGCGTGCGCGCGCTAGGCAGCTCATGCATCTTTCTTGGACTCCACCCGGCTATCCCGCCCAACACCTGGTTGTTTCTTCTGGTTGATGCGTTTGGTTACGTTTTGGAGCCGGTGTCTTGCTAGTCGGATAAGGTGGGGTTGCTCCTTTGGTATGTGCCTGACTGTTTCCCTTTGGTTCCTGCCTATCCACCTATTGGGTCCTATCTGGCCACAGTGTCCAGGTGGAATTGTATTCTTTCTGTTCGGCCGGTTTATTGGGATGATGTCAGCATGGAATTGTGTTCATTCCGTCCGATAGGTCGTATCCGGCTGCTACTTGTGATCTGCATTGGGATTTTCCCCGAAGAGGAAGGGTGAAGCAATGTAGTAGCGGATAGTATTTTCCTCAGTACAAAACCAAGGTTATCGAACCAATATGAGATCCACGCAAACAATCATTGACAATACATACACACACAAGAGCAAATACTTGCACCCAACGCGGGCAAGAGGGTTGTCAATCCCCTTGTACTCGTTAATTGCAAGGATCGAATCTGATGGTAGTAGATAGATAAACTGCAAAGTAAAAATAAATAAATTGCAGCAAGATATTTTTAATTTTAACAATATGATTAAATAGACCCGGGGGCCATAGTTTTCACTAGAGGCATCTCTCTCATAAAAATAGCATATGGTGGGTAGACAAATTACTGTTGGGCAATTGATAGAAAAGTGCATAGTTATGATGTTATTCATGGCATGAACATGTAAATAGGCACTACGTCTGTGACAAGTAGACCAACTCCTGCCTGCATCTACTACTATTACTCCACTTCGAGAGTGCTTATATGCTTGCCTCTCTACGTGTTAAGATCATGACAAACAGAGTAATGCATGAAGTATGATGACATAATATAGATAGAATGAAATCAAGCAATATGATTGAACCCCGTCGTTTTCCCCTTAGTAGGAACAATACAAATACATGCCTCGCTACCCCTCCTATCATAGGGTGAGGACGCCGCAAGATTGAACCTACTACTATGCACCACTTCCAATCAAGATCTACTCATCAACTTCGCCAAAGAAAACTCATAGATTGGAAAGCATTACATAGCTATATATAACAATCACACATAATAAAATTCGAAAAAGACTCAATTACTTTCAATGAATAATCTGATCATAAATCCACAATTCATCGGATCCCAACAAACACACCACAAAAGAAGATTACATCAAATAGAACTCCATGGAGAACATTGTATTAAAGATCAAAGAGATCACTATGGACCCATAGGTCCCGTGGGAACTACTCACATATCATTGGAGGTGCGGAAATGTTGATGTAGAAGCCCTCTATGATCGATTCCCCCTCCGACAAAGTACCGGCAAAGGCCTCTAGATGGGATCGCAAAAGAACAGAGACTTGTGGTGGCGGAAACATTGTTTCGATGGATGCTCTCGGGGTTTTCCAATATTAGAGAATTTATAGCGCTGAAATTAAGTCAGACGGAGCCACGAGGGGGCCACAAGACATTATGGTGCGCCAACCCCTAGGGCGTGTCGTGTTGTCTTGTCGTCTCCTCATAGGTATTTTGGTCCTCCCCTAAAGCTTCTAGGGTCTCTTATGTCCAGAAATAAATCGTCAAAAAGTTTCATCGTGTTTGGACTCCGTTTGGTATAGATTTTCTATAAAACCAAAAACAAGCAGAAAACAACAACTGGCACTAGGCACTAGGTTAATAGGTTAGTTCCCAAAAATGATATAAAATTACATATAAAGTATATAATATTGATAATATGATAGCATTAAACAATCAAAAATTATAGATACATTGGCGATTAGCATCCCCAAGCTTAATTCATGCTCGTCCTTGAGTAAGTAAATGATAAAAATAGAATTTTTTATATTGAATGCTACCTAGCATGTTTACCATGTAATCTTTTTATGGTATGAATATTGAGAAACTATCAAGCAATTGATATCAACATGATAATATCAATAAATACAAAAACATAATCATTACTCTTCAAAATACACGACCTAAGATAGCGCCAAATATCCAAACCACTAGAAAAATCTTCAACAAGCCAAATCGTGTATGCACATATCTGTAACTCCAGTTGTTTACTATCAGTATCATGTCATTACTTTCTACTACTTATACTCTTATAGACTTGCATGTGTGGGGTGCTTGATATTGATAGAAAAGCCTAAAATTGCCAACAAAATTATATTTGGGAAAAGTGTCATTCTTTCGCTTAGTTGTCTATTCACCCCCCCCCCTCTAGACATACTTATTGATCTTACAAAATTTCCCACTAGTGTACATTAAAACATGAAGCTCATGAAACTTTCCACTTTAGAATGCATAAATTAGTGCTACTTTGAAGCGCTTTAAAGGTATACTAAAAAACATAATGGTGTTGCTCCTTCTCTCAAACACCTTTTTCTTTCGTTCTCTTTTTGTGTTTTATTTATTTTCTCAATTTTCCCTTTTCTTTTTGTGACACCTCCATGGTGCGTGTTTTACTTGATATTTCTTTGGTAAAAGCAACACCTGACAGTTATGAACGATACATTTTTGTTTTGACTAGTTATACTGAATGTAATCATAACTCAATCTCTGGACATGAAAGAAATTCTATATGAATGCTCTGGCGGCATACTAGTATTACATGATCTAGCATCACACGTGATAGTGATAATCAAATGACTATGTGTATCAAATATCTTGAAGCTAGCTATATGATCAAGTAAAGGAGATGACAATAAAGAAAAAATATGTAGACGCGTAATGTAATAGAATGAATGACTTGAAAATGTCATGATAGGTAGGTATGGTAGACAGTTTGATGAAGATGTTTGTACTTATGGGCACATGGTTTGGATATATCAATGAAGTGTGCACCATGTCTCAATGTAAGAGAGGGCAACGCTTGATGTCTAAGAGGGCTAGCAATTATGAAAGACAAATTG
Organism: Triticum aestivum; assembly: GCF_018294505.1. Taxonomy (NCBI): domain Eukaryota; kingdom Viridiplantae; phylum Streptophyta; class Magnoliopsida; order Poales; family Poaceae; genus Triticum; species Triticum aestivum. Next base: position 173,607,794 of record NC_057814.1, read on the forward strand.
GAAGTCAAAAAGTTTTGAACTTTCATTAGTCATAAGAAAATCTAAGTGCTACACAAGAGCACTGTGGCAAAGTTACAGAGCTATGAATCATGTACCCCAATGGGGAAGGTTGGTAGGGGTTAACTACCGTGCCGCCCCGGCCAAACCAAAGTCGTTGGACTATTAGTATTCACCATGATACCATTCTAAAGCTCCTTGAGCATGTACTACCCTTGGCCTTCCACACTTGAATCTTCCTTACTCCTTTGTTATGGCGACGGTCCTCTGATCATCGGTATTAGTCAATAATGATCATGATTCGAACCATACACCTTGTCATCTTCTCCTTAGAAACATTACATGGGGATCCAAGTACTTGCATTCACACCTAGTACATAACATAAATTTGAGAGACAACATCATATTTTATGAATTTAGCAATTATACAATCAACAATGCAACATTATACAATCATGGAAATCACATTATTTGAGATTGACAGTAAGTTCACAAATGACATTACAATGCATATTCAATTCCACCACAACCATGTGGCACAAGTTTGTGCTAGCTATGAAGTGTGAACCCATAAAACGAAACACTAAACTCTACCACTGCATATGCCTATGCAACTCACATATTGTGCGCCAATCGGCAAGTATGGAGATAAGACCAAATGGTAGGCAAAGGAGAAGGCTTACTGATGGTGGGGAGGGAAGACGACTATAGGCATCGCAGTGAGCATTAGAGTGGTGGGCAGGACCGTGGGGAGCGGCAACATTGGTCAAGTTCAACACTGAGGTTGGGGCTTGTGGAAATGGTCATTGGAGGTTTCTATCCTTTGATCTTGAGGAGGTGAACGTCAGCCTCTAGGTGAGCATGGCAGGAGCAATGATGTAGCATGGGAGTGGCAGTAGCGGAGCGAGCGAGTGTGGTGAGGGGAAAATGCTTGTGGCAGAGCATTGGGAGAGGCGGAGCAACTGTCGACCGAGTGTAGTAAGGTATAACGCCAATGATAGGAAACATGGACTGGGGTGCAACGAGCGAGTAGCTCACTACAACCGCCACAAGGGATGCATTAGGAGGGGATAAAGGTGGGTCAAAGAGGGGCCAGGTGTTAGATTATGCTAGATGATACCCTGCGCGTTGCTACAGGACTTCTAAGTTCTATACTTTTCATAAACTATCCGAAAAAACATAAATTACTTGAAACAGAAAAAGCAAAGTGGACATGAAATAAAATTGATGGAATAGTAGAATTATCATTTAAATGTTGAACGAAAACCTGAATACATGGTATAGACTTGGGCTATACTCCGTTGAACGAATACATGTATTTCAAACGACAATGAAATTCACTTGTACTGAAATGTTGAATCTTTTAGATGTTGAATTGAAGAATAAAGGAGGGCCATGTGATATTGCTTTTCACTCATATGCTCTCGAGTAAAAAGGGATTCAAATCACACAAAGAAGATCCAAATAGTTCACTCATAAATATATTGTAGTGCAATGTTTAACTGCAAATTGCAATGATCACACATGAGCATTTCTATTTGGTATTTAGCTCACTTTTTTTTGCAGCTCACAAAAGAATGCATATACTTTGACGAAAACAGAAACATGGTTTTTTTGCTTAAAGAGTGTACTGTGCAAGCAGTACTATGTAAGATAAGAAATGTTAGGAGAGGAGAAACACAAATGAAAGTTAGGTATCATGCCGCCAAGACAGAGACATGAGCAGACACCTCATATGGTTTAAACATCCGAAGACATCATTAGTACATAGCTCAGCTATTTACCTCTTAAAGTTTCAAAGGATGAGTGATGCAAAGGAATTATATATGCGCCAGGTTGTATCTTGCGTATAGGATATGTTGTCAGATACTTATCTTTTCTATTATATAGAGAGAAACATTTATAAATGAGAATTCATAAACTGTGGAACTTGGTATGTATTCTGAATCAAGATAGCTAATCTACATAGCTTAAAAATAATACCTATTACGTACCTGGGTTGCGCTTGGTGTTCTTGAAGAAATTGTAGGTGCACCTTCAAATCAAAATATGAGTGAACTCTAAAAGTAAAAGGAGAGGGGAATATACCAACAGGACAAAATAGAAAGACAAAAAAGAAATCTTCATGTTCACTTTAGGCATGGATTGCAATGAAACTTGCGAAAAATAACAATAAGGCAAAACATGGATCTATCGTAATTCTTGTAGTCAATCTACAACATCCTCAATCTTCACACATGAACATAAAAGTACACATAGAAACTATGGGTAAACGTACCTGGAAATGAAATTCTACCATGAAGAATGAAGATTAGATCTGGAGAAAGAATGTTACTCCATTAGAAACCATCCTAATCAGAGAGAGAGAGAGAGAGAGAGAGAGAGAGAGAGAGAGGTCCATACTTTTAGGTGGCCAGAAAACACCCAACGAAGGCAGAATCTCATGTGAATCCAAAGACCAGAGGAAGGACGAAGAAAAAGATTATGGCCTGACGGGGGGTGCAGTTAAACTTGACCCATGTAGGCATCGACGATTCGTCCGGTGCAAGCAAAGCCACATCGGTCTTCAATTGCAATGTACAATCATATCGTATTTGTACCTGCGGAGCCACGAATAGCAAAAATTAGTTGAGGAAATAGGAGAAAAATCAGCAACACACCATCGAAATGAGATTGCTCTATAATGAGAATAGGAAGAGGAAGAAGATCCAACGTGTGGAAGAGAATATGAAGAGGAAGGGTTGACAGCCAGAAGATGATTTGGTTGATTCGCTGCATTTAAGAGGCAATTTTTTTTAGTGAATGAAGAGGCGAAGTGAAGAGGCGATTTTTTTTAGTGAATGAAGAGGCGAAGTGGAAGCGCTAGGGCTGATTCAGGGTGGGTAACGGGGAGCAGCTATGGAGCCCACTTGGTTTGGGCATCCCACACGCAAGAAGAGTTGGGGGCAACACCCAGGAAAATGTCAGACCATGCCATTTTTTAAGAGGTGGAAGGACATGAATGCATGCGCTTGCGTTTAGTAACTGAATGCATGTATGTTAAGATAAATCAAGTAGTGAGGATGAATCTCTTAGGTATATAGGATTAGAGTTGCCTAGGATGGACACTAGTGGAGGGATGTTGGGGCGTGGGGTATATGGCCTAGTTACAAAGAAATAAATTGGGCTTGATGGGTTTCTTAAGACAAATTTAATGCCTTGAAAAATATTTGGACTACAAATTTAGACCCAAGCCCACCCCGAAGCGATAAAATCAGGACGAGTCGCTCGGCTAGGCAAACCATTGTTAGATTTAGTATGAGCTACCAAGATCTAGTGCGGGTTATAGAAAGGTGTAATTCCTATTTTTCACTCATTATGACAAGATGTGAGGCAAATGCACACACCAAGCGACCTGAGTGAGCGAATAGGTTGACCAGTCAACGTTACTTTGTCAAGGTTATGTGTGTAGTTTCCCCAATTTTAGGAAGGTTCCATGAGCTTCTCATCAATTTTTTTGTTTTACTATTCTTTTCTTTACCGGTTTTCTTTTTGGATTTTTATTTTCATGTTCACTTCTTATTATTTTATTTTATTTTTTCATTTCTTTTCAAAAATATGTTCATAAATTTTTGATAATATTAGAAATTTTAGAAAATGTTAATGCATTTTTGCAAAACTGTTAAGTCCAAAAAAATGTTTCATTAGCATGTTCATGTTCTTTTATAAAAAGAATTAAAAAATAGATATATTTTTTATGATTTTTAAAATAAATATTCAAAAAGTAATAATTTCATTTTTTTTGAAAAAAATCACGAATTGGAAAATCATTCACGGATTGGAAACACGTTCACGGATTTGATAAGTTCGTGAATTTGGAAAGCATTCACGGATTTTACAAGTTCATGAACCCCAAAAAAGCTCATGAATTTGAAAAAAAAAGATCACAACTTCAAAAAAAATTCACGAAGTAAAAAAAAAGTCTTGAAATTGCAAACAGTTTGCAAATTTAAAAAATGCTTATGGATTTGGAAAAAGTTTGTGGATTTGAATAAAAATTCATGAATTCGGAAAACTGTTCATGAATATATATATATATATATATATATATATATATATATATTCGCAAATTTTGAAAACGTTCTTGAATTAGGATTTTTTTTTTTTTGCAGATTTAGAAATGTTCATGAAATTGAGAAAAAAAAGGCACAAATAACCAAGGAGAATCTCCTAAAACTAATGAGCAAATAAAAGAAAAACATTGGCCAGCCTATTAGAACTAACGACGATTTGTTGTGTGAGTGTTGCGTACGATTACTACTATAAGTGGCGCTATAAGCACTAAATAGTGTTTCATCTGCCTATTGATCCTTCTTTGGGATCTCCTATTTTCAAATTTTCGGGAAACGCGCCGAGCGACGCAGATGGGCCAGTTAGTTTGTGTCACAGGTGGTTCGGTCGTGCATACCGGTTGTAGTGGTGTTTTTTTTTTTTTTTTGCTTTGCAACTTTTCAATTGTTGTTTTTGCTTTTATATTTCATAAACACGGGAAAATAGTAATATCTTCATTTCAAAATACTTGTCATGGTTTTAGTTCATTTTAGTTCAAATATGAACTAAAGCCACGACATGTTATTTGGAATGGAGGGAGTATATTTTTTAAGTGAACTTATTGGAATCCTGAACATTTTCAAATCTGCAAACATTTTTCAAATGTGCAAACGTTTAATTTCACATTTTTTAGTTCATGAACTTTTTTCAAATTCTTTAACTTTTTTCGAATTCATCAACATTTCAAAATTCATGAACTTTCAAATCCGAGAAGTTTTTCCAATTGGCGAATATTTTCTTGTCAAATTCCTAAACTTTTTCAAATCGATGAACATTTTCAAATGCGTGCAATTTTATTCAAAGTCATCAAAAAAATTCAAATTCATGAACTTTATTCAAATCAATGAATATTTAATTTCATGAATAATTTCTATTTCTTGAAAATTCAACAATATATTTTTTCCAAATTCACGATTTTTTTTGTGTTCGGGGTTATTTTTCAAATTCATGAACTGTTTAAAGACGTGCACCATTTTTTGAACCTATTCTTTTTTAATCTATAGAAAACCAGAAGTCTATTTTTTTCCAGAACGAATGGATGTTGGTCACTTTTACTGTTTTGTGTATTGTGCAACTGAACAATACAGCCGCTGTAAAAAAAGTTAGGAGGTCGAGCCTAGCAGCACCTGCTAGAGCTATCTCTCGCTTAAAGCGAGACCATAGCATCTCTCGCTGTAGGTGCGTCTATATGAGCTAGCCCATTAGTGTGGGGTCGCTGCTCTCGCTCTCTCCACCATTAGTGTAGGGTCGCTACTGCCGCTTCTGCTCGCAGTAGGTTTGCTCCTGTTTTCTATTAGTCTTTTCGCTTTCCATTTTTGTCCTTTGATTATTTTTCATACCGGTTTCTTTCGTTTTTCTTTTTTCTTTATTATAATTTTAGTTTTTCACCATTTCTTGTTTTCTTTCTTGGTTTTTATAGATTTGCTTCCTTTTCTTTTCATTGCTATCCTATTTTTTTATTTTTCTACTTCTTTTTTTCCTTCCTTAGTTTCCACGAGTTTTCTTTCTTTTTCTTTGGTTATTTTTTGTTTTTTATGGTTGTCTTCGTTTTCTCATGGGGTTTCATTGTTTTCTATAGGTTTTTCATTTTTATTCGTTTCTGACGTGTTTTTTTCTTCCATTTCTTCGGTTTTCATCGCTTTTTCATCATTTTCTTGTCAACACAAGTCTACATTTTTTATACACATTTTTGCATTTTACGTATACATCAAGAACATTTTTTTATACTTGTTTAATTATTTTCAAATACGTGAGTGTCATTATTTTTAAATATGTTTGATGATTATTTTTGTCATACAGATTGTACATTTTTGGTATATATAACAGGAACATGTTTTTATTACATGTTTAATATTTTTCAATACACGATTAACTTTCTTTGCACATGATCCACATTTTTAAATATTTATGTTTTTATGTTGAAAAAATTTAGTCGGCGTCCTACATTTTTTGTACATTTTGTTCTGCAACTTTAACATTTATCAAATGGATGATTAACTTTTTTTTCAATTTTTTTATGACTACTTTTTTGACACACATTGTTCATTTTTGGTATATCTCAGAAACATGTTAATACATTTTTGTATATGATCAATATTTCTATACATGATCAATATTTTTGAAATTTGAAGTTTTTATGTTCAAGTATTTTAATACACGTTATACTTTTTTATATACATTGGGAACATTTTTTGTACACCGTTAACATTTTAAAAATAGATGATTAAATTTGTATAAACTTTTTTGTGTTCGATGACTACTTTTTTCATGCACATTGTACACTTTCCGTATATATCTGTAATATTTAACATGTTTAACTTTTTTTAATTATATGATTACATTTTTTCAAATGCATGATTAACATTTTTTAAATACATGATAAACTTTTTTCACACACACATTTTTTTCTATACACATTTAACATTTTTTATATGCTAGATTAACATTTATTTGGAAGTATAAACAAAACTAAAAAGAAAGCAAAAATAAAAATAAAAAAGTGAAGAAAACAAGATAAAAAACGAGGTTGTGGCCTCCCGCAAGATGGGTCGGCCCATCTGGCCTCGCCTTCACGCGAGGGTTCCCTACATCTTGCTTATAGTGAGACATAGGGGTGCCCAAGCGACCGAGTTGTGCGCTATTTGGGACGTGGCCCGCCTTAGCGTCGCACGAGCGCTAGCGGGTTTGGTGGCGCCCGGAAGGGATGGCTAGGTGTAGACCTCGCTGCGTGGTGACGAATGCCGGGGCGGCGGCCCCGTGCGGTGGAGACCGGTGAGGCCAAGGTCGTCCTCAGTTGCATGGCGTGGAGGTACCTATGGCTAAGGCGGAGCTGCTTCGGTGGTTCGGCGGCTTCGACCCCAATTCCTGCTTCGTACAAAGATAGTGAAGAGTGTGCTTGGGATCCTTCCTAACGGCTCTTCCGGCATGGTGCGGTGGGGTGGCAGCCCTCTCTCCATGCTCCAGTGGTGGCGCCCTTCGGCAATGGCCGGAGCGTCAGGGTCCGCCATGGTGGCAGCGGCGGTGGATGGTCGCCGGATCTCAACGGCCAGATCTGGGGCTTTGAAGGTGGTCTCGCAGATGCACAGTTGTGGGTCGGTGGCTCGTGCGGCAGATCCGGGTGAAGTTCTTGTCTTCGGAAGCTGGCCGGAGCCGATGATGGCGACGCAGTGCCATTGTTTCCTTCTTGAAGGCATTATCAAGGTGAAGCTCACAACTCCTCCCGCTACCTCCGGGGGAAACTGAAGGAAATATGCCCTAGAGGCAATAATAAAGGTATTATTTATTTCCTTATATCATGATAAATGTTTATTATTCATGCTAGAATTGTATTAACTGGAAACTTAGTACATGTGTGAATACATAGACAAAACAGAGTGTCCCTGGTATGCCTCTACTTGACTAGCTTGTTTATCAAAGATGGTTATGTTTCCTGACCATAGAAATGTGTTGTCATTTGATGAACGGGATCAAATCATTAGGAGAATGATGTGATGGACAAGACCCATTCGTTAGCTTAGCATTATGATCGTTACAGTTTCATTGCTACTGCTTTCTTCATGACTTATACATGTTTCTCTGACTATGAGATTATGCAACTCCCGAATACCGGAGGAACACTTAGTGTGCTATCAAACGTCACAACGTAACTGGGTGATTATAAAGATGCTCTACAGGTGTCTCCGATGGTGTTTGTTGGGTTGGCATAGATCAAGATTAGGATTTGTCACTCCGTGTTTCGAAGAGGTATCTCTGGGTCCTCTCGGTAATGCACATCACTATAAGCCTTGCGAGCAATGTGACTAATGAGTTAATCACGGGATCATGCATTACGGAATGAGTAAAGAGACTTGCCGGTAACGAGATTGAACTAGGTATTGAGATAGCGACGATCGAATCTCGGGCAAGTAACATACCGATGACAAAGGGAACAACGTATGTTGTTATGCGGTTTGACCGATAAAGATCTTCGTAGAATATGTAGGAGCCAATATGAGCATCCAGGTTCCGCTATTGGTTATTGGCCGGAGATGTGTCTCGGTCATGTTTATACCCCTATATAGTGTGCGAATAACTTTGAAAGTTGGTCGTTGGATGAAGCCAATCCGACGGTACAGAGATGGCAAATCCAAGCACTACTGGCCGTTGGATATCATCTACATTTCACCAGATTCTGCCACATGTACAATCTAGAAGACTCCATGGTTGAACTTAAGCATAATGCACAAACCTCAAAACACAAGCACTTCTCCTTTGTTCTCTAGAATCTTCCATATCTTAATTGCTCAAACTTTTTTTTCTAAATGAATTTTCACTTCTCGTTTTTACTTTATGCTTTACAATGCACAATTTCATGAATATTAAAATAGATTTTTTTATAAAACTAATTGATTTGGGATGAGATGAACTATAAGAATTAAACGAACATCTACATCATGCATATATGACTCAAAGCTTACATGCTATAGTGTGGTGTTTCTTCATAATTTGGTTACCAAATCTCATGCGTGCAATCCATGTGTACCTTACTAGTCTACATAGTTCTCAAACCCGTAGGGTCCGCACGCTTAACGTTTGATGATGATCGGTATTACGAGTTTATGTGTTTTGATGTACCGAAGGTTGTTCGGAGTCCCGGATAAGATCGCGGACATGACGAGGAGTCTCGAAATGGTCGAGACATAAAGATTGACATATTGGAAGGTTATATTCGGACACCGGAAAGGTTCTGGGGGTCACCGGATAAATACCGGAGTACCGGGGAGCTACCGGAACACCCCCGGGGGGGGGGTCAATGGGCCTTCATGGGCCTTAGTGGAAATAGAGGGCAGCAAGGGAGCTGTGGGGGGCGCCCCCCTAGGCCCAAACCGAATTGGTTTAGGGCTTGGGAGGCCGGCCCCCTCTTTCCTTCTTCCCTCCTCCTCTTTCCTTCCCCTCCTAGTTGGACTAGGAAAGGGGGAACCTACTCCTAGTAGGAGTAGGATTCCACCCTTGGGGCGCACCCTATGAGTCCGCCGACCCCTCCCCTTGCTCCTTTATATACGGGGGAGGGGGGAACCCCTAGGACACACAAGTTGACAATTGTTTTAGCCGTGTGCGGTGCCCCCCTCCACAGATTTCCACCTTGGTCATATCGTCGTAGTGCTTAGGCGAAGCCCTGCGCCGGTAACTTCATCATCACCCTTGCCACGTCGTCGTGCTGACGAAACTCTTCCTCAGCCCCAACTGGATCAAGAGTACGAGGGACGTCATCGAGCTAAACGTGTGCTGAACACAGAGGTGTCGTACGTTCGGTGCTAGGATCATCGGATCGTGAAGACGTACGACTACATCAACCGCGTTATCATAACGCTTCCGCTTTCGGTCTACGAGGGTACGTAGACAACACTCTCCCCTCTCGTTGCTATGCATCACCTAGATAGATCTTGCGTGATCGTAGGAAAATTTTGAAATTACTGCGTTCCCCAACAAAAATCCAAGATCAGTCGATCGGATGATGGCAGCGCTCTTGTTAGTGTCGTCTCCCCATTGGGTGCATCAGTCTTGGAGGGGTTCATCGGCTAGAGGGACCAGCGGACGATTACAACGGTGGAACGGCGTGACATCTGATGCGCCGACATCAACAGGTCACGGAGCCATGGGGCAGCGGGTTTTCTACGACGGTCGCGTGTTGATGGATGCGCGTGGGAGGGTGGCGTTGGCTGGTGTCGTGGTGGCGTCGACGGCAGTCGGGCCTGGCAAGGCATATGCATTGATCTCTCCTGAAGATGGGACAACGGAAGATGGCGACGACATATTCTCCGGTGTGCGCATACGGTGTGTGCTGAGGGTTTGTTACACTGGTTGGTGCTTTATGCTCGTCGGGCAGCCTGTGGTGGCCACCGGATTAGATGGTGTACATCGATGCGCCAGGGCACTCCATGTGACTTGTAGGTGTAGCGATTGAGGTCGCTAGGAAGATGACTTTGGGTTAATGTCGCACTCTTTTGGAAAATTAATAAAGATGATTGTGTGCATCGCTCCATGCAAAGACCGGGGATAATCCTTCTTTTTCAAAAAATAGCTTATTTCAAATAAAATATGCTCATTTTGTGCTTTTCTAAGCATCCAGACGGGCTTCGGGCGAGAAAGTGGAGCCTGAGCCCAGCCCGGATGCTGGGCTTTCGGGCTCCAGCCTCCGGGCCGGGCCGCCCATGTACAGGTCTAGGAGCTCTCATGCAGACTTATAGATACATGTTTTGTCAAGGATAAACATAGTGGAACTACATGACTCAAAACCAACCGTTTAAGGGTTTATTAGCAAGACATGTGGGTCCAACCAAACCCAGCCCCTAAAATAACCAGAGAATAGCGTTGCAGGTTTGCAGCAAGCAAATGTTTATCCTAGGCTCACGGGCCCATTCATAACAGATAACACGTCTCTTTTGATGCGTGCAAACTTGGATGCGATGCGTATCATGCGTCAGTGCGGTCCACCTGAGCACGCCCCGAGGAGAAGCGAACAGCAGCCTGCCATGGTGTGTGTGTATAGAGTCTTCCGCCTCTGTGCGCGCGCGAGATGCCCCCATTGCCGAGCAAGCCGACATGAATCCTCCTTGGGCCTTGCCGCCTTCTCGCTCTTCTCCTATGCTCTGCGCTTCATTGTTTAACCTGCTGCCGTGGGAACAGAGCTTGGCGCAGGCGCAGAGGGCTGGGAGATGCAGAGTTGTTTGTGGAGTACTATACAAAATTCAAATACTTGCTCTGCATCCCCTGCCTCTGCTGCATTTCTTGTTGGGTCATTGCTTGCAGCAAGCAAATTGGCAGGAGCAGTGGCAGGAGCGCGTGATACAAAACGGGGGAGGCCGGGAAGGGCGTTCAAGCACTCTTTTACACTAGCTCAAGTTATCAACGGTTGGGTTGGGCCATCGAACATCTCCTATGCTTATACGTCATATCGGATTTAATACGAAATTGGCAGATAAGTTTGAATAAAGTTAATCAGTTTTGTTGGACGCCAGTCGCCTGAATTTAGAATTCGGGTCAGTCGATTTGGTGGAGAAGGAAGCAGTAGTCGCAGAGCACCGAAGCCGCGGCGGTAAGTTTGATCTTGTCTATCTTAGGGTGGGGGGGGGGGGGGGGAGAAGCAGTCTCCTTCTCTATGTTACGATACATGGGGTACGCGCGGGGAGGAGGAGGGGACACCTTGTCTAACTTAGGGTGTATGTTCGCCGAAAAATTCAGATGGTTCATCGGTTTAGAGGATGGCCGGGCGTGGTGGCAAGCACAACGGTGTGGGGGAGGGCGGGGTGGAGAGGCGGTCGAAGGAGCGCCGTTAGCCGCGGGGGACGGAGGCCGGCGGTTGTGGGCGGTTCAGATCAAGATCGTGGGGAGGAATCCGATGAACAATTATTTTCAAAAGGAAGAAGAAGATCTGGTCGTTCCTTTTCTATCCAACGGCACTGGCCCAAAAAGAAATTCAGTCAACTGACACGTAGCCATTTCCAAAGTTAATACCGTCTTACAAGCGGATTCTTCGAGAGATAATCCTTTGTATCTAAAGAAGGAAAACTATGAATTGGAAGAGAAACACAAGGAAAACTACGAGAAGGGAACTAGTACCCTATAGTTGTGCTTTATTAGATAAATATTCCAAGCGCACTTTCAATTATGCACCATCATTTAACAGTGGGGTCGGGCCATTGGATATCTACACTCAACTTCTATAGTTAACACCATTTTGTAGATATTTTTTTTTGCGATAAAACTTCCGATATATTCATCAACTATCAAAGTAGTACAAAGAACATCAGAAGTAAAAATTATATCCAGGTCCGTAGACGACCTAACGATGACTGAAAGCACTGGAGTGAGGCGAAGGCGCGTCGCCATCATCGCCCCTCCCTCATTGGATCCGAGCAAACATTGTTGGAGTAGACAGTCGAGAAGTCGTTTTGCTAGGACCCATATGATCAGCGCACCAGAACAACAACCACCACCGATAAAAAGAAGCGTAGATCGGAAGGATCAACCTGCAGATACGCAAACTGGATGCAAGCGGATCTAGCGAAGACAAACAGCGATCGGATCCCATGAGAGCGGCCGGAGACACACCTCCACACGCCCTCCGACAACGCTAAAAGCACCACCGGGGTGGGGGCTAGGCGGGGAGAACCTTATTCCATCTTCAAAAAGCCGCCGCTGCCTCGTCTTCCTAATCATGGCACAAACCCTAACAAAACTCAGAAAAATACCTAAAAATGGAGCCCTCCCGCCGGCAAGGACCCGGATCCATCGCGCCTCCATGGTCCTAGAACCATAGGAGATGAGGCAGACCGGTGGCGGCGCTCGCAAAAGGCACAGAAAGCCTAGTTGTGTGCCCGGGATCGCACGAGCGAAAGTGTACAGGAACACGACTTGGTGTTCTTTATATTTTGTAGAAAATTCTTGGAAAGACCCTCCCAATGTAATGACATGTGTGATATGGTTCCACTCGAATCATCCAGAGAGAATATCTGGTGGGAACCAATGAAAACAACGTGAAAACTATGTTTTGAAGTTTCAAAATTTTCTCAAAGAAACTCAATATGTCAAAGAGATGGTTTTCTCTAGACATGTGAAATTCCAGTTTCAAATACAAATTCTCATAACTTATCAGGTACAAAAAAAATTTAAGAATGAATGGTATCAAACACTAAATGTTACTATTCATTGCTAAATTTGTCCTTCTCATGCCTCGTAAATGAATTTGTGTTTAAACTTGGAATTTCATATGATAATAGAAGGCCACCCTTTTAACATAAACTTTTAAATGAGTTTTCATTGTAACTTGGTTTCACATATTCTTTCAACCCTCTAGGTCTGAGTTCCTGATTACCTTCGATCTGGTTTCGGATATAGTAATAGTCTTTTCCCTGAAGACCCTAGAATTTATTGAATCTAGGAAGTCATTAAGCTTGGTAAGGAATTTATGCAAGTCTTTGTTATCACAAATTGTTTTTGTTCCTCGGAGGAACAAATATAGTAGAGGTTATAACAGTAAATAAATAGGCCAGAGCTAAGTTTTCATCTGAAGTTGTGTACATGTACTTGGAATTATAATAAGATAGATAAAAATGCATCAATAAATATTAATACATATATTTTGTAAAACAAATAAGTGGGAGATTGTAGGGAAACATAGTAGAAAACAAAAAAATGCACTCCTACGATCACCCAAGATCAATATGAAGATGCATAACAGGTTGCGATCATGATCGTTATCGTCACTGAGTTGCAACGGAAGAAGAACGTGTTGGTGTAGATCGTACTTGGAGTCCCTCGAACTGTCCACGAACGATCCCTCGAACCAAAGACCGAAAGCACAGCCCCTCTACTTGGTTGCAAGCATGTGGCCTTCATGATCCGGCAGCGCTTCGCTCTCCAGATCTAATTGTCGCCAAAGAATTAGAGGGAGGAGATAGAACCACACTGGGCTTCTAATTATAAGGACAATAGGATTAGCCAAGCTCTAATTAGTCAACTAGGACCAACTAGAACTAGAAGAACTAGAGGAGGCTCCAAAACTTGTATGTATAATAGAGCAAAAAACCCTAGTGTATATAGGTTGGAGGAGGAGGAGAGGGCACATGTTGGAGGAGGAGGAGAGGGCAACCACCAAGGGGGTAAAGTCTATATATTAACATCTCCGCAAACATTTCCAACCTATATATAATATACCAGTAATACCCAGTATTACCCGATATTCATTGAAACCCTTCCGGATCCTCTCGGAACTAATCCGAATATAGATGAAATAATTCCAAAAATATATTCTCATGACTCCCTTCCTACTAACACTCATCATATCGTGATTGCCTTAAGCTTGTGACCCTATAGGTTCGGTAACTCTTAGACAGGAATGAAACCGTTCATTCAATGACCAACAGCAGGACAGTGGACGTTTGTATCGGTCCCTATGAGTACACGAATGATATTCAAGTGAACCTTTGGTTATAAGTAATGTTCCCTTTGCTTCGTGATACTTTACAAAACCCGGGATGCATCAGTATCCTCCTGAGTCATCACTATGCTCACTATACCGAAATCCTCATTACTGGTTTTGTTCTTCTTTCTCGTTACTGTGTTCTGGCATCCCCGTGACGAAGTCACGTGTGTCTGGCCAGAGGATGATTGATGTCGTCACACCAAGAGAGCCCTAAAAATATCTCTCTATCGTCGGAGGAGCAAATCCCACTATCGAGCTATCCGGTCACTTGTCAAACTTTCTGATGAACCCATAAGTTGTCGTTATGATCAACATGTTATAGGTGACGTTTGAGAAACCCCAAGTCCACTATACGGTAAGAAGTGAACGTAATACTCTCATGGTCTAAGGAAAAATATCACATGTTAACACTTTGTTATTACAATTGAATACATATGATATTAACTCAATTCATAACAAACAAGATTGGGTCGATTCAATATGATAGTTCTTCTAACGTCATAATATCAATGTTGATTTAGGATCATCGTTACACTTAACGATATCCTAAGATCCGGAGGACATGATCACCAACAATACTTGAGCTAGTCTTAGAGGCGAGACTAGAAACCTTTTATTTACTATTTACCATTCCACACGTGCATTCACATATTCCAGCATCATAGCAGTTATAGCATAGTATATAAACTCTTAATTATGAATATGGAAATATAATTATACAAATATTATTGCCTATAGGGCATATTTCCAACAGTCTCCTGCATGCACTAGAGTCAATAATCTAGTTTACATAGTCGCTTTAACACCTATGGCTATCCGATGTTGCTCACTTTGCTCGTGGTAGAGCCTTCGTCATCGGGTCTGACACATTCAAATCCCTGTAAATCTTGAGAATTTTCACATAGCCCTTCTAAACATATTGTCGGACAATGTGATACTTGCGTTCAATGTGTCTGGTCTTCATGTGTGATCTTGGTTCCTTTGCTTGGGCAATGTCACCACTATTATCTGCTACTTGCGAGCTACGTTGGGATTTCCCCGAAGAGGAAAGAATGATGCAATATAGTAGAGATAAGCATTTCCCTCAGTTAAGAACCAAGGTTATCAATCCAGTAGCAGAACCAAGCAACAACTCGTTAGCAGTACCTACACACAAAATAACAAATACTTGCACCCAACGCAAACAAGGGGTTGTCAATCCCTTGGCGATTAATTGCACGGATCAAATCTCGTAGTAATAGATAGATAAATGAAAACACAAAATAAAATAAAAGTAAATAATTGCAGCAAGGTATTTTTGGATTTTAATATATGACAAAGATGACCCGGGGGCCATAGTTTTCACTAGAGGCTTCTCTCTTGAACATAGCATACGGTGGGTAAACAAATTACTGTTGGGCAATTGATAGAAAATTGAATAATTATGACGATATCCAAAGCAATGATCATGTATATAGGCATCATGTCCGAGACAAGTAGACTAACTACTGTCTGCATCTACTACTATTACTCCACACATCACCCCTATCCGGCATGCATCTAGAGTATTAAGTTCATAAAGAGGGAGTAACGCCTTAAGCAAGATGACATGATGTAGATAAAGTAAATCCAATCAATATGAATAAAGCCCATCGTTTTATCCTTAATGGCAACGATACAAATACGTGTCATGTTACCTTCTGTCATTGGGATTGAGCACCGCAAGATCGAACCCATCACAAAGCACCTCTCCCATTACAAGATAAATCAATCTAGCTGGCCAAACCAAACGGATAGATCGGACAGAAATACAAAGCTATAATAATCATGCATAAAAGAGTTCAGAGAAGACTTAGATAATATTCATAGATAATCTGATCATAAACCCACAATTCATCGGATCCCAACAAACACACCGCAAAAAAGGATTATATCGAATAGATCTCCAAGAACATCGAGGAGAACATTGTATTGAAGATCAAAGAGAGAGAAGAAGCCATCTAGATACTAGCTATGGACCCGTAGGTCTGTGGTAAACTACTCACACATCATCGGAGGGGCGGCAAGGTTGATGTAGAAGCCCTCCGTGATTGATTCCCCCTCCAGCAGAGTGCCGGAAAAGGCCTCCGGATGGGTTCTCGCGAGAACAGAAGCTTGCGGCGGTGGAAAAAGTATTTTCGGTGGCTCTATGTTGGTTTCCTAATGTTAGAGAATTTATAGAGTTGGAATTAGGTCAAACAGAGGAACGAGGGGCCCACGAGGCACATGGGTGCGCCTACCCCCTGGGCGCGCCCATGTGGCTCGTGGCCCACTCCTTCGTCTTCTGGCCTCCCCCAGATGCTTCTCGTGTCTCTTATGTCTAGAAAAAAATCATGAAAAATTTTGGTGGCATTTGGACTTTGTTTGGTACCGATTTCTTGGAAAACCAAAAACAAGCAAAAAAACAGCAACTGGCACTTGGCACTAAGTTAATAGGTTAGTCCCAAAAAATTATATATAATTGCATATAAAACATCTAAGATTGATACTATAATAGCATGGAACAATCAAAAATTATAGATGCGTTGGAGATGTATCAAGCATCCCCAAGCTTAATTCCTGCTTGTCCTCAAGTAGGTAACTGATAAATATAGAATTTTTGATGTGGAATGCTACCTAACATGTTCGTCATGTAATCTCTCTTTTGTGGCATGAGTATTAAGATCTGAATGATTCAAAGGAATAGTCTATAATTTGATATAAAAACAATAATAATAAGGCATACCAACAAACAATCATGCCTTTCAAAATATCAATTCGAAAGAACGTTATCCCTACAAAATCATATTGCCTTGACATGCTCCATCTTCTTAACACAAAGTATTTATCATGCACAACCCCGATGACAAGCCGAGCAATTGGTTCATACTTTTAACGCGCTTCAGCTTTTTCAACCCTCACGCAATACATGAGCGCAAACCATGGACATAGCACTATGGGTGGAATAGAGTATGGTGATAGAGATAATATGGAGAAGACAAAAATGGAGAAAGTCTCATATTGACGAGGCTAATCAATGGGCTATGGAGATGCCCATCAATTGATGCCAATGCAAGGAGTAGGGATTGCCATGCAACAGATGCACTAAGATCTATAAGTGTATGAAAGCTCAAAAAGAAAACTAAGTGGGTGTGCATCCAACTTGCTTGCTCATGAAGACCTCGGGCATTTGAGGAAGCCTATCTTTGGAATATACAAGCCAAGTTCTATAATGAAAAATTCTCACTAGTTATATGAAAATGAAAGCATAGGAGACTCTCTATATGAAAAACATGGTGCTACTTTGAAGCACAAGTGTGGAAAGGATAGTAACATTGCCCCTTCTTCCTCTCGTTTTTTTCCTTTTTCTCTTTTTTGTTGGGTCTTTTTGGCCTCCTTTTCTTCTTCTTTTTTATTTCGTCTGGTTCCTCATCCCGACTTGTGGGGGAATCATAGTCTCCATCATCCTTTCCTCACTTGGGACAATGCTCTAATAATGAATAATGATCATCACACTTATATTTACTTACAACTCGATACTAGAACAAAATATGACTCTATAAGAATGCCTGTGGCGGTGTACCAGGATGTGCAATGATCTAGCGTAACATGTATAAAAATGATGAACGTTGGTTGAGCCACAAATACTATGTCAACTATATGATCATGCAAAGCAATATGACAATGATGATGTGTGTCATAAAAATGGAACGGTGGAAGTTGCATGGCAATATATGTCGGAATGGCTATGAAAATGCCATAATAGGTAGGTACGGTGGCTGTTTTGAGGAAGATATAAGGAGGCTTATGTGTGATAGAGTGTATCATATCACGGGGTTTTGATGCACCGGCGAAGTTTGCACCACATCTTGAGGTGAGAAAGGGCAATGCACGGTACCGAAGAGGCTAGCAAATTGCGGAAATGTGAGAGTGCATATAATCCATGGACTCACATTAGTCATAAAGAACTCACATACTTATTGCAAAAGTTTATTAGCCCTCGAAGCAAAGTACTACTACACATGCCCCTAGGGGGATATATTGGTAGGAAAAGACCATTGCTCGTCCCCGACTGCCACTCATAAGGAAGATAATCAATAATAAATCATGCTCCAACTTCATAGCATAACGAGAGACTATACGTGCATGCTTAGGGAATCACAAACCTTAACACCAATATTCTTACGAAACCACAATTACTCACTAGCACAACCCACATATTACCATCTTTGTATCATAAAACTATTGCAAGGAATCAAACTTATCATATTCAGTGATCTACATGATTTTTTTATTATATCCCTCTTGAATACATATCATATTACACTACAAAAAAAATACTTCTGTGATGATACATGTTTGTCACAGTAGGTCACGTTTTTCTGTCATGCATGTACATCCATGACGATTTTATGATAGAATCAAGATAGTCATACCTGTGCCGTCGTAGAAGTGTTCCATGACATTACCAAAATTATCATCATGGAAGTGTCCACTTCCATGACGATAAATCACGCGTCATAGAAGTGCTTTCGTCAAGGGTGACCGACACGTGGCATCCACCTAACGGGTCGCCGTTAAGCTATCGGGTTCCGGTTTGGATCCGATAACCCGTTAACAGCCCGGACCAATGGCGATTTTCCACGTGTAAAATTATCAATGGCCAGAGGAACCACGTGTCGGCTCACCGTTGGGACAGATGTCATCCACTCATTGGACCGAAGGCACCTATGATACATCGACACGTGGCACGGCCCAACAGAGGCCCATTCCAGTGAAAAGGCCGGCCCGTTTGACTTGGTCAAAAGGTAGCGGGCCGGCGCACGTAAAGCCTGTTAACGGCCTGTTCGCATATAGCCCATTTACAGCCCGCTAACTCACGGCCCGTCACGGCCTACCGGAATTTGGCCCAGTAGCGTCATCTAGGCCATCCAATATGATTCCAGCCGGTTGTAACTTCCGGCCCATGTATGGTCCATGACGTCTTTCGGCCCATAGGAGGCCCTTTGTAACTCTGGGCCCATTAAAGGCCCGAGATGAAACTGGCCCATAATGAATAGTGTATCGCTTTATACCCATTAACGGTCCATTATTCCGTCGGCCGTTTCCAGCCAGTGTTAACTTTCGGCCTTCTAAGGGACCATTTATTCTTGGGCTCATTTCTAGAATTCGGTTAGTTACGGTCCGTTACTGGCCTGTTCCGTTTGTGGGCCAAATTGAGCCCGTGGTTACAGTCGGCCCGTTTATGGCCCGTTAACATGTTGGGCTGTTTTCATAGCGTCATCAAATACGGCCTATTAATGGCCCGTTATGGTCCATGAATAGTACGACCCATGTTTGGCGAAATGATTATACTGCCCGTAGAAGGCCCATGGATCCTACTGCCTGTTGAAGGCCCATGGATCATACGGCCCATGGATCCTACGGCCCGTAGAAGGCCCATGGATCCTATGGCCCGTAGGAGGCCCATGGTTACAACAGTTCGTGTGTTGCCATGGTTATTGTGGCCTAGTTACAAAAAATAGGTTATTGTGGCCACTAGAAAAACGCGGAAAAAGAACTGCAGTGACTACAAGCAAACAACTAAACAAGACAATAAGGAAATAAATAAGCAAGCAACTAACGCTAGGCTATTATGGCTATTACACATATTACATCCACTGGTCATCAAAGTTCGCCACCAGTGCAAATATAGGGAACAAAGCAGCATATTACATACACCGGCCGTCTAAATTGGCCACCAATGCAAATAAACACGGCAGCAAAACAAGTCCATAACTGAAACAACTTCAGAAAAGCTCAAGAAACGTTATCCTGGGTATCCACCATGCTGGCAATAAGCTTAGCAAGCTTATTAGCTTTGTCCTGTTTGGCGCTAAAATCCTCCAACGCTTGCTATGGTGCCAGAAAGTATGCATCAAAATGCTCCAGGGACTTCCGCAGTCCTTCCGCTTCTTGTCGCAGCACAACTGATCGATGCCTTTCAGCTTGTAGTTGAGACTCTAGAAACTGAACTGATTCAAACAGTGAGTTTGAAGAGCTTGTGCCAGCGGTAGTGGCCAGTAACTTGAACACTAAACCAAGACAGGACTTTGGGGTTGTCTCACTGTCTTCAAGATAGTTTTCCTTAGCTATTTTATCAGCTTTGTTGGAGACCAACAAGGATGTCTCACTATCCTGAACCTTATCCGCATTACTTCCTATACCATTGCTTAATAAGGCACTCTTTCCCAATATTCTGTCAGCATTCTAAAAGAAGAAACAAGCAGACACATAACAGGTTTAGCATGTACTAGTATATGAAACTCATTTCGATGAACCAGTTCATTAGTAAGGTGGACAAGATTAAACTACTAAGTCTTCTATTGCCAAGTAGTACATTATAAAAGCATCAAACAAACATATATCTATGTCCTATGGTCACTGCATTGTCTTGCCAAATCAAAATAGAGACATGGTTCAAATCATATTAGTTCAAGACAAAGCAGCACTGAAAGAATACAAAGCGTGGGAAACTACACAGCACAACAAGATTTCAGATGGGTACCACGAGTCAACATGTACAACAACACTATTGGCTCTGTTGTGATGCTAGTAATGTGCATGATATGAGAAGTCAACTGTATACACAATTGAAATTGAAATCAATAGAGCTATTTATAAGAGCAAACCTGTTAAAGAAACATGCGTAAACATACCTGTTGTGCCATTGGAGTTTCGATTGGATCCTTCAATTTAAAAATAAATTTGTATGAGTAAATACAATGATACAAGAGCAAAGCAGTATGCACGATAGCAATGGAATCTTAAATGAGAACAGTTGTTCTTCAGGTTTAAGCACTTGTTCTACATGAACAGAGTACAGTAAGACGCAAGCATATAGTACTTAAAACTAAAAAATGAGCTCATAGACCTTACCACATTCTTGGTTCGGGACCAGTACAGAACAAAGGCGTTCCCAGTCATCGTCCAGTAAATATGTCTCAGGAGAACATAAGGGAATTTAATGAGTTTCTTTGCCAGTGAAGTACATTTTCTTTAGGTAATTCCGATACTGCCACCAAGCATTCTGAAGATAGCAGAGGTATTAGCACAGGTTACCTCATCCTGAGTTTCCAAATCCGTCCTTCTCTATAGAGAAAAATAGGAAAATTTGTTGTATTATAACCATCATGGAGGTAGAATGTATGGGACAAAGCAAAGTAATTGCCATGAATAACATTACTTACACATAACTCCTGGACAAACACCTGCAACTGGTATTTTCCTTCATCTTTAGTATAATATTTCCATGATGGGAAGATACGCACATAGGATTTAATAACATCAAATGCGATAGATGCTAAACTACGAATGGCTAGTTGTGCTTCCTCCACAGGAATAGGTGTACTAACTGGTGGAGTTGGGGTTCGCCGTGGTAGTACTGGCGCTTTGGGCACTGGAGCTGCCTTACTAACTGCTCTTGTTTGGGAGCTCTATGGTGGAGATGGTGTTGTGTCAACAGGAACTGGGTTACTATCTACTGGGGTTGGGGTTAGATTGGGTGAAGCTGGTTCTCTGTCCATCGCAGTAAGGGTACAATTTGCGAGAGTCTGGGTTATGTGTGGTAGGGCTGGTTCTCGTGCATGTACAACCGGGGTGCTATCTCCACCAAGAGGTAGCACTGTTTTATTTGAAGACGTTTTTACTCCGCTAGATACTGCCATCACCCGTTCCAATTCAAATGGCTGATAAATAGGAAACATAGTTGAATGTACATACATTGTATGAGAGACAGATGCAATAGATAGTGTGGAAAAAAGAGGGCATGAAATAGTTGACATGTATATTCTTTAACTAAAACGGATAGCATGACATAATTTCACATATATGATGTCTATCTAAACTGGATAGCATAACATGACATAATTCAAAGATATGATGACTAACTAAACATGATCGCATGAGATAATTATATGATGTCTTTAGTAAACAGGTTCGCATGACATAATTCACATACATGTTATCTAAGTAATCAGGATCGCATGATTTAATTCACATATGTGATTTATATGCTAAGCAGAGGGCATTCGCATATATGATGTCTGAACTAAGAACATGGTGTTGAATATTGTGTATGTGATGTCTAAACTATGCAATGCAAGACACCATATGCATGATATGAGCAGTATAACCGTGCCAAGTTAAAGCATACACCCCGGTGGGGGAATAGGACTGGTCATCTGTCTCTGAATCCATCTCTGAGGAGCTATCGAGACCCAGCAAGAGATCTGCTTCGACAGGTAGCACCGTCTGCTCTGAAGACCTTGTTTTCACTCCAGATTTTTACATCACCCACTCAAATGGCTGATTCACAGGAAGAGTAGTTTAATGTACAAATATTGTCAACAAATGGAAATGTAATGAAGAAAAGCATGGGCAAGATATCATACAAATATATTATGCCTGGTTAAACAGGATGGCATTGCATATTTCACATATATTATGGCTGGCTAAAAGAGATGAGACTACATAATTCCCATATATGATATAGAAACTAAACAGGTGGCATTACAGAACATGTCTAAACTAGGCAGATGACATATATGATGTCGAAAGTAGACACTGTAAGGCAACATATGCATGATATGACTAACATCATCATGCCAAGTGTTGGTGAAAACGACACCTATGGGATCTGGAGGACCCCTACTACGGTTGGTGGGGGCAAGGAGCTGCGCAAAGAGCAGGTCTAGCGATCAACGCGGGGGGATTTTTTACCCAGGTTCGGGCCGCAAATGATGTGTAAAACCCTAGTCCTGCTTGTCCGTGTTTATCTTGTGTTCTTCAGTTCCTAGACTAGCTACTATGTGTGCCCAGTCCAAAAAGTCCGAATCCTTCCACAGTACGCCTCGGGCCTCCTTTTATATGTCGAAGGGGTCGCCACAGTGGCACACAGGAGGTGGAAAGTATCTACAGTGCACAAGTTTATCGCCTGACACCGTAGGACAAACGCATTTAATGCGCTGCCTACGTGCCCTCTTGCTTTATCGGGGATGACAACAGAGCTTGTCCCGCCCGTCGCCGCCTCGCCTTGCTTCGACGCGCGTCCAAGCTGACGAGGCATGCAGTGCCATGCTGGCTGGCTGGTCGCTGTGCTGGTGCGGTGACAGGGTCTTCATGAATATCTGCATGCCACCACGCAGGTGCTTGACTAGTTGGCCTAGAAGTTGCATGCTGCCACGCAGGCGCTTGCCTAGTTGGCGGGCTGGTTGCCGTGTCAGAACAGCCGTGGGGTAGCGAAACTTTGGCAGGTGCGGGCCTGGCCGCGGCCCCGCAGATGCCCCCGGCAAGGGTCTTGCTGGGATCTCGCGGCCGTTCTCGGCAAGGATCTTGCCGGGGGTCTTCGGCCGTCGCCGGCAAGGATCTTGCCGGGGGTCTTCGTCTTCTGGTTCTTATCTAGACTTGCAGGCCTTTGGTCTTCACAAAGATCGGCATGCTACCATGCAGGCGCCCCCGAGTCTTGGTCTCAACGTTGTCGATGGTGTCAGAACTCTCAGGCTCAAGGGTGGCGGCTTTGCTGGTGTTGGGCAAATCGCCCCGGCAAGGCTCTTGCCGGGGCTATGTAGGCTGCCCCGGCAAGGGTGTTGCCGGGGAAATCCATCTTTCCCCTTTGCTCTTCATGCCTCTGGCTTGAGTGCTGCCTTGGCAGTCTCGTACCTTTCCTTCTTCTGCACCGCCAAGCATGGCCGCAGGTGTGGCTACAACTGCCCGTGCACAAGTAAAGGGGTACAGAAAGGCCCCTACTTTTGTACACCGACAGGAGCCCCCAGGCCTGGGCCATACATAAGCGCGAAGCATTATTGGGCCAGGCCCAGAACGGTGCGCAGGCACGCATGGCAGAGTTTTAACCGCAGTAACCTCTTTGCCAGTTGCGCTTCCCCACAATTCGCATTGAGTGCATGACGTGGGGGTCGTGCGTGGAACGGTCGCAGCACGCTTGCGTCACCTCGTGGTGAATAGTAAAGAGGCGGCCCGCGTCCTCCCCATAAAAAAGAGGAAGCCACAGGGGCCTTGCTCACTTACAAAGTGGACTCAGGTCGTGGCCTTCATGGCGCCCGCGCCCCATGATCACCGGGTGGGAAACGGCCGTCCCACTTGTCTTCTTAATTCTGGCTCGCCCGCCACGTGTCCCCCATGCCTCAGGGAGGGTAGGTGGTGGATACGGAGGGCACGGGCCTTAACGCTGTGCCGGGAAGCCGGGCGTTGCTGATTGGAGCAGCGGGTCGGTCCTGATTCCTTGCGCCTCTGGTGGCCGGATTGGTCAAGTGGGGCGGCCGCCCTGAGGTTGGGGGGCCGAGCCCCGGCCCCGTCCCTCTATAAAAAGGGGAGAGGGACATCGTCCTTCTGCATTCATCTCCTTCCTGCTTGGTCCCCTTCTTCCACTCGCCATGGTGAGAGGGCGCGCTGGCGCTCCAATGGCGGCGACGAGGGCTTCTGCTCGACAGCGTGTCCCCCTCCTCCGGAGCTCATGGCGGCGGAGCCCGCTGTGAGAGAAAGAGGGAGGGGCGAGGCCGAGGCCGCCGTGGCGCTCGGGGGAGAGGAGGACGGGGCGGCGCACCAGCCGCGCTTCCGCCAGCGGCTCTCCCCCCAATGGAGGGCCATGTCGGAGACCAGCCCCGCGAGTTCTTCATCAGGTTGTACAAGCCAGTGTGCGGTCACCTCCGCCTACCCACCCCATTTGCTCCGGTGATGGAGTTTGACCCGCCACAGGCCTTGAGGCTGCATATGAGGGGCTGTGGGAACGGCGGCATGCGAGTTGACGTCGACTTCCCCGCCCCTCATGTCATGTACCTCCGCCGTGGGTGGAAGACCTTTGCCCGTGCCCATAGCCTATCGGAGGGGCACGTTCTCCAGTTAAAATTAATGGAGAACGGCCTGCTCTCCGTCAAGGTCTTCGGGCGCTCGGGAACCCGCTTAGGGTGCTGCGCGGAGAGCTCCACCGACAACGAAACCTCCTCCTCGAGCGACAATGACGAGGAGAACAACGACAACGACGACGATGGTAGCGGGTGGGAGGACGCCGATTCCGACTCCGGTTGACCATCGGCGGCAGCACCATCATCTGCATCGCCTTCCTCCCTCGGCCATGCGCCTTGCCGAGGGCCATCCCCGCCATGCTATCCATCGGCGCGTTCCCCGTCGCCTCTTCTTTGCCTTCACCTGCTGCACCTGCGAGGAAGGGGGAAAATGTTGGGGAACGCAGTAATTTAAAAACATTTCCTACGCACACGCAAGATCCATCTAGGTGATGCATAGCAACGAGAGGGGAGAGTGTTGTCTACGTACCCTCGTAGACCGTAAGCGGAAGCGTTATGACAAAGCGGTTGATGTAGTCGTACGTCTTCGTGATCCGACCGATCCTAGTACCAAAAATACGGCACCTCCGCGATCTGCACACGTTCAGCTCGGTGACGTCCCACGAACTCTCGATCCAGCTGAGTGTCGAGGGAGAGCTTCGTCAGCACGATGGTGTGATGATGGTGATGATGAAGTTACCGGCGTAGGGCTTCGCCTAAGCACTTCAACGATATGACCGAGGTGGATTATGGTGGAGGGGGCACCGCACACGGCTAAGACAATGTCAACTTGTGTGTCTATGGGGTGCCCCCTCCCCCGTATATAAAGGAGTGGAGGAGGTGGGAGGGCCGGCCCTCTATGGCGCGCCCTAGAGGAGTCCTACTCCCACCGGGAGTAGGATCCCCCCTTCCCTAGTTGGACTATGAGAGGAAGGAAGGGGGAGGAAGGAGGAAGGAAAGGGGGGGGCGCCCCCCACCCAACTTAGATTGGGCTTGGGGGGCACGCCCCCTCCTAGGCTCCCTTCTCCTCTCTCCCACTATGGCTATCAGTGTCAAAACAGGCGGATCTCGGGTAGGGGGTCCCGAACTGTGCGTTTAAGGCGGATGGTAACAGGAGGCGGGGGACACGATGTTTACCTAGGTTCGGGCCCTCTCGATGGAGGTAATACCCTACTTCCTGCTTGATTGATCTTGATGATATGAGTATTACAAGAGTTGATCTACCACGAGATCGTAGAGGCTAAACCCTAGAAGCTAGCCTATGGTATGATTGTTGTTGTCCTACGGACTAAAACCCTCCGGTTTATATAGACACGGGAGGGGCTAGGGTTACACAAAGTCGGTTACAAGGGAGGAGATCTACATATCCGTATTGCCAAGCTTGCCTTCCACGCCAAGGAGAGTCCCATCCGGACACGGGACGAAGTCTTCAATCTTGTATCTTCATAGTCCAACAGTCCGGCCAAAGGATATAGTCCGGCTGTCTGAGGACCCCCTAATCCAGGACTCCCTCAGTAGCCCCCGAACCAGGCTTCAATGGAGATGAGTCCGGCGCGCAGATTGTCTTCGGCATTGCAAAGCGGGTTCTTCTCCAAATTCTGAATACCTGTTGAGTAGTGTCGGGCTTCCCATAAATGTTGCACTCCTTGGCTTCCGCGCCTAATAATGGCTATCTTCCACGTGTCGAGCGAATGCGAGAAGCCAGGACATTTTTACATTTGCCACCCTAGCCATGCGAGTAAATTGTCTATTAAAGAGACGGGGATTCTTAGATCCAGATCACACCATCCTCCCGCAGCGAGTATCCATCGGAGCGCGCCCGGAAAAAATCCATTCCAACATGGCCGGCCGTCACAGCTCCTCCTCTCGCTCCCGTAGCCCAAAGCCCAGCAATTGGAAGAAGTGTTCCGTCCCCCACAACCAATTAGTAGAGTTACAGACCCAGGGATTTCTCCCTCCAACGTATATGGTCCCCATTCGAGCCGGGCTCGCCACCTACAATGGCGGGGAGCAAGCGGAGAGCTTTCCCAACCCATCCATGGGGGAGCGGGTATGCCTTGTCCCTTACTTATTAAGAGGGCTTGGATTTCCAATCCATCCGTTCCTCCGTGGGCTCCTAGAGTTCTACGGCCTCCAGCTGCATAATTTCACTCCCGCCTCCATATTACACATCGCTGGCTATGTCGCCCTTTGCGAGCTATTTCTGGGCTGCGAAGCTCATTTCGAGCTATGGAAGAGGCTATTCTGCCTCGTACCCCGTACACAGGAGGGGTCAATATACCAAGTGGGCGGAGCCGAAATATGGCGCATCGCCGGGACCGGATACCTGTCCGGTACTCCGAAGAAGACATCCGAGGACTGGCCTTTGGAGTGGTTTTATATGGAGGATGTCCCCCTTCCGGACCCTATTCGGACGGGCCTTCCTGAGTTCGACAACGCTCCCTTGAAGAAACGCCGCAGCTGGCGCCCTCGGAGCCCCCAGGAGGAAGATAACAGAGAAGTCCTTTACCTGATGGGCCGGATAAAAATGCTGGCTCAATCAGGACTGACAATAATCGAGGTTATGTCAATATGTATAATGCGGGGGGTGCAGCCACTTCAATATCGGGGACAACCCATGTGGCACTTCAATGGAGAAGACGATGCTACCCGCTGCGGTCGTAAGGGGCCGGACTCCGTCGCTGCTCTAGCGAAGATACTGTTCGATTTATATAAGGGGGAGGAAGAGGAGTTCATCCGCATTAAGCCACGAGATGGATTCTCCATGTACAACCCTCCAAGCTGGGTGAGCTGTCACTTTTTACTCCAGACCTTCCCGCATTCTTTGTCATAAATATTTACCTTGCCATTTCATAGCAGGAGCTACGAAAAGCTGTGAGGGAAGTCCACAGCCCGCCTCCGCAACCAGAGGACCCTGATCGGGCCCTCGATCCCGGACTCGACGAGGATCGGACATATTTGTGGAACTAATTGACAGGATGTTCTATCAATTGAGCTGCGATGATGCCATGGTGGCCATCATAGCCGATTATCCTGGACTACTCCCTGCATCGCATGTAAGTAAAACCGGAGTCCCAACTTCCGAGAAGGATCCCTTTTTCTGCACTTCACCTACCGCACACATATGGTGTCTTACAGGGAAGGCCCTCGGGACGCCATGCCGAACCCGCGGTGATTCACCAACAACGGGCACCGAAGCCGGGTAGGCTTAAAAGAAAGGCGGTTAGGACTGAGACGCCGTCGCAGAGGTATGATACAGAACCCCGCTCCGTGGTTGTCGTCTTTTTAAAATATAATAACATATGTGTTTCCTAGTAGGAAAAACGCTCGCCGGACTATATCCGAAGAGGTTGCTGGTCACGCCTCCACCAGTCGGGCTCCAGAGCCGGACATAGAGGCGGGCGCTAACATGGGGCGAACGCCGGATGTTCCTCCTACAGAGGATGCGGATAGGCTATCCGCTACACATTCCGAAGTGGAGAGCGCTATGAATCACAGGCATCGCCGGGCCGTACTCCGTGACGCTTGTTTCTCCCAAGAGGCGTTCGATGCCTTCAACTCAGGAGACGCGTACATCCGTGCTGCTCAAAATGGTCTTGCCAGAGCCACAGACCAGTATGTAAAGGATATACGGGTAAGAAAATTTGATGATTATGTATATCAGTAGCCCCTGAGACTTGAAGCAGTTGACACAACTGATTTAAGGATCATTATATGTGCAGGTTCTTACGGAGAAGAATACCCAATTGTCTCAAGAGCTGGAAGAGTGCAAAGCCCAGCTACGGGCCGCAGTTGCCGCAATGAAGGAGTCCAAGAAAGCCCCCTCTGGTAACACTTGTCTCTATCAAAAAGAATGACATGTACCAATTAGTATGCGGCATGCATGCAAATCTAACAATAGATTCTGCAGATGATCCCGGGGTTAATCCGGAGGTAGTGCAAGGGGATGAGCAACATGCTCAACGACAGTTAAAGGCTGGCGAGCGCGTGCTTAAGCAAGTTAGGCAGGAGAAAAATGATCTCCAAGATGCCAATATCCGGCTGAGTGTTGAACTGAAAGATGTTCGGGCCCAACTTGCTGACTCCGTAAAGGAGAATAAGAGGCTTCGATGTGGCATTTTTAGTAAGTTCTTGAACGAACTTTTTATGGAGTTCGGCAAAGAAATTGGCTAACAGAGTTATATCTGTAGGTATGCTGACGGGTCGTCCCGCAGAGGAAATGCCCGGGTCTCTAGGTGATCTTCTGCTAGAGCTCTCACAACTGCACGAACAAGTTTGGCAGGTGATGCAGGGCATTGCCCAAGCCTTGTGGCCATCTGCCTCCCTGCCAGGAGGCATGGGGGAGCTCGTAGAGAAGCTCAAGGGAGCGCGGCGGCGCTTCCGATTATGGAAGATATCAGCTTGCCGACAAGGTGCAAGGGAAGCCTGAGCCATGGAGAAGACGCGATATACCAAGGCTGACCCGAACCACATGGCCGAGGTCGGACCTGTGGGGCCCGATGGGAAAGAAATCCCCGTCAGTTTGGTGTATGACCAAGTAGAATTAGCCTCAAAGTATTCCCAACAGTATTGTAGGCTAGACAGCCTGTTGGATGGTATAGAAGAAGAATTTAGTCAGTCTAAGTGACTGTGTACTTCAAGTGACATGTATTGTCCCTAGCCGGATTGTAAATCATTTGTCATGGCGGACCTTTTCGCTTCAACCTCTGGACCCGACAGTCCGGAGTGTATCCGAATACCCGCTCAGTTATGAAAAACCGGGGTACGCGTGGAAACCAGGCGTAGGGGTCATAAGTGCTTGAACAGACAAGTACCCAACTAGCTATGTTATATTACATGGATAGTAAGAAACATCTTCCAGGGAGAATAGTTCCGTTAAGGGTTCCTTTCCCTGGGTACGCATGCCCTAATGTGCATGTCCGAACTGCGAAAAGAGACGCAGGATATAAACATCTGGGGGCATGTATTAAAATAAATAAAAGTCATCTTTTGTTCACCGACCGAGTATTCCCTTAAGAACGCTAGCTTTCGGCTTCACCCAGTCTGAGGTACACATCCGGCTGACCCGGCAGTAACAATCGCAGAGGTGCTCCCCTTATGCCCTAGCCGAATTAACGGGAACGTAGGGCATAAACACAAGAGCCAGGCAACCCAGCTTGGCCAAAACTTAAGTCATATCGATGCATATAATGGCGAAAAAAGGTACATGTGGAAGAATAACACATGTGTGGGGCATAGAGCCCGAAAAATAGTTATATTAAGCTTCTGTATAAGAAGCCCCCAGGTATAATGAGCGCGGTTAGCGCGTCAAGATTGTGTAGTCAAGACACAATTTAGCCTTTTAAGGCCTTGAAGAAAAAGGAAAAAAAGAAAGAGAAAAAAGACAGATAACGGATATGTAAAAAATTGACGGAGGTAAGGAGACGAACATAGAGTCCGGCACTAGGCGTAGAACCTTCGGAGTCTGGCTGCGTTCCATGGGTTTGGCTCGAGTCGATTGTCCGATGCATCCCGCAGACGGTACGCTCCACCGGTCAGAACTTGGTCAATAATGAAGGGACCTTCCCATTTGGGCTTGAGCTTGTTCTTTTTCTTCTCCGGTAGGCGTAGAACGAGTTCGCCAATCTTATAAGTTTTGGCCCGTACTTCTCTGCTTTGATACCTTCGAGCCTGTTGCCGATAGAATGTTGAACGGGCTTTTGCCACGTCACACTCCTCCAGGGCGTCCAAACTGTCCTGCTGATCAAGCTCGGCTTCTTTCTCTTCATACATGCGCACTCGAGGTGGGTCATGAATTATGTCGCAGGGCAGTACCGCCTCTGTGCCGTACACCATAAAAAACGGTGTGTATCCGGTAGTGCGACTCGGCATGGTCCGCAGCCCCCATAGTACGGAGTCGAGCTCCTCTACCTAGTGCGTGTTTCATTCCTTTAAGGACCGCACTAATCTGGGTTTAATGCCGCTCATGATAAGACCATTTGCTCACTCGACTTGACCGTTAGTTTGCGGGTGATAGATAGAAGCATAATCGAGCTTGATGCCCATGTTGCTGCACCAAAGTTTTACCTCGTTGGTTGTAAAGTTCGAGCCGTTATCGATGATGATGCTGTGGGGGACGCCATAACGGTGTACAACCCCAGATATGAAGTCTATCACTGGTCCGGATTCGGCCGTTTTAACTGGTTTGGCTTCTATCCATTTGGTGAATTTATCCACCATGACCAATAAGTATTTTTTCTTATGGCTTCCCCCTTTGAGGGGTCCGACCATGTCAAGCCCCCAGACCGCAAAGGGCCAAGTATTGGGGATTGTTTGGAGAGCGGTAGGCGGCATATGGCTTTGGTTTGCAAAGAGCTGGCAACCGACGCAACGTTGGACAAGGTCCTGTGCGTCTGCTCGGGCCGTCGGCCAGTAGAAACCTGTATGGAAGGCCTTGCTTACAAGGGCCCGAGCTGCGGCGTGGTGACCGCCGAGTCCAGCATGAATTTCTGCCAAAAGTTGTCGTCCTTCCTCTTCGGAGATGCACCTTTGAAGGACTCCGTTAGCGCTTTTCTTATAAAGCTCTCCCTCGTGGACCTTGTAGGCTTTAGACCGCCGCACAATGCAACGTGCCTCGTTTGGGTCCTCAGGTAGTTCCTGCCTAGTTAGGTAGGCCAGGAAGGGTTCTGTCCACGGGGCGGTGACAGCCATAATCATGTGGACGGAAGGTGTTATTTCGGTGGCAGAGCCTCCGATTACGTCAGAGTGTTCGGTATCTGGTGTTGTGGCCAAGTCCAGACTGTTGTTGCCGGTCTCTCCTTCCCATACCACGGATGGCTTAAACAGCCTTTCCAAGAAGATATTGGGTGGGACAGGGTCGCGCTTAGCGCCGATGCGGGCGAGGATGTCCGCCGCTTGATTGTTTTCTCGGACCACATGGTGGAATTCGAGCCCCTTGAACCGAGCTGACATTTTGAGGACGGCATTGCGGTAAGCCGCCATTTTTGGGTCCTTGGCATCAAAGTCTCCATTTATTTGAGATATTGCAAGATTCGAATCCCCACGCATCTCTAGGCGTTGAATGCCCATGGAGACTGCTATCCGGAGACCATGCAACAGGGCCTCATATTCTGCTGCATTGTTGGAGTCTGCGTATAATATTTGGAGTACGTATTGGACTGTATCTCCGGTGGGGAATGTCAGGATGACGCCTGCCCCCAGACCCGCCGGCATCTTTGAACCGCCAAAGTGCACGATCCAATTGGAGTACGCACCGTACTCTTTAGGGAGTTCGGCTTCCGTCCATTCGGCGACGAAATCGGCCAGTACTTGCGACTTAATGGCTCGTCGTGGTTTATATGTTATGTCGAACGGGAGGAGCTCGATAGCCCATTTAGCAATCTGGCCCGTGGCATCGCGGTTATTTATTATGTTGTTGAGTGGTACTTCCGAGGCCACCGTAATTGAACACTCTTGAAAGTAGTGTCGTAATTTCCGGGATGCCATGAATATCGCGTATGCTATCTTTTGATAATGTGGGTACCGTGATTTGCATGGAGTGAGGACAGTGGATACATAGTATACCGGCTTTTGAAGTGGGAATTTATGTCCGTCCGTCTCTCGTTCGACGACGAGCACTGCGCTTACAACTTGGTGAGTTGCCGCTATATATAACAGCATCGGTTCGCCGGCATTTGGCACGGCCAAGATTGGGTTGGTGGCCAGGATGGCTTTTATTTCTTCCAATCCGGCCGTGGCCGCATTCGTCCACTCGAAGTGTTCGGTGCGCCGAAGAAGGCGATAAAGGCGTAGTGCCTTTTCTCCTAATCGGGAGATAAAGCGGCTTAAGGCCGCCATGCATCCAGTTAATTTCTGGATTTGCTTGAGGTCTGTTGGGATAGCCAACTGTGACAGACCTCGGATTTTAGCCGGATTTGCTTCAATTCCTCTACTGGAGACGATGAAGCCCGGGAGCTTTCCGGCGGGCACGCCGAAAACGCATTTTTCCGGATTGAGCTTGATGTCGTATGTTTGGAGATTGTCGAACGTGAGCCTCAAGTCGTCTATTAAGGATTCAACGTGTCTGGTTTTAACGACCACATCGTCTACGTATGCCTCCACTGTTTTGCCGATCTGTGTTTCCAGGCATGTCTGAATCATGTGTTGATAGGTTGCACCGGCGTTCTTAAGCCCGAAAGGCATGGTGTTAAAACAGAAGGGGCCGTATGGGGTGATAAATGCTGTTGCGGCTTGATCGGACGCCGCCATCTTGATTTGATGGTATCCGGAGTATGCCTCGAGGAAACACAATGAGTCGTGTCCTGCAGTAGCGTCGATAATTTGATTGATGTGCGGGAGGGGAAGGGACCCTTGGGGCAAGCCTTGTTAAGGTCCTTGAAATCGACACATAGGAGCCAGGATTTATCCTTCTTTGGTACCATCACCAGGTTTGCTAGCCAGTCCGGATGTTTTATTTCTCTAATGAATCCGGCCTCCAGTAACTTGGCTAGCTCCTCTCCCATGGCTTGTCGCTTAGGTTCAGAGAAACGCCGAAGAGTCTGCTTGACCGTCTTGAACCCCTTTAGAATGTTAAGGCTATGTTCGGCCAGCCTGCGTGGGATTCCTGGCATGTCTGAAGGATGCCAGGCGAATATGTCCCAATTCTCGCGCAGGAACTCCCGTAGTGCAGCGTCTACTATGGGGTTTGACTGTGCCCCGATGGATGCTGTTTTTGTAGGGTCCGTTGGGTGGACTTGGAATTTTACTATCTCATCCGCTGGTTTAAAAGAGGTGGACTTGGATCTTTTGTCAAGTATCACATCGTCTCTGTCCACTGTAGAGCGCAGCGCAGTTAATTCCTCGGCCGCGAGGGCTTCGGATAACGCCTCGAGGGCCAGTGCGGCTGTTTTATTTTTGGCGCGGAGTGCTATGTCCGGATCACTAGTTAGAGTGATGATTCCATTGGGCCCGGGCATTTTGAGCTTCATGTACCCGTAATGGGGTATGGCTTGGAAGATCGTGAATGCCTCCCACCCTAGAAGGGCGTGGTATCCGCTATTGAACGGGGCCACTTGGAATGTGATTTCTTCGGACCTATAATTCTCCGGTGTGCCGAATACCACATCTAATGTGATTTTCCCTGCACATCGTGCCTCCCGACTAGGGATGATTCCTCTGAAGGTTGTGCTGCTTTGCTCAATGCGGCTTCTGTCTATTTCCATTTTTCGAAGAGTCTCCTCATAGATGAGGTTTAATCCGCTGCCGCCGTCCATGAGCACTTTAGTAAGCCGGAAGCCGTCCACAATTGGACTAAGGACCAAGGAGGCTGGTGCTCTGGCTGTTTGGAATTTAGGTTCGTCACTGGCGTTGAAGGTGATGGCCGTATCGCTCCATGGATTTATTGCTGCCACGTGGCAGACTTTGGCAAGGCTGCGGAGTGCTCGCTTACGCCTATTATTTGAGGCGAAGGTCTCGAAGACTGTCAATACTGTATTGTTGTTCTCCACGGGATGGTGCTCTGCGGTATTGTTGATGAGGAGATCCTCACCGCTCTTGGCCACCTGCCGGAGTACCCAACATGCTCTAAGGCTATGTGTTGGTATGGTATTCGTTGTACTGTGAATTTTGCATGGCCCGTTGAGCCATCCCTCCAATACGGTTCCACGCATTGTAGTGGGCTTTTGCTTCTTTGTAATTGGGTTGGGCGACTTACGAGAGTGCACCCTTTTAGTTCGGACTGGGGTTTTTGTCAGAGCCGGAGGATCCCAAAATTTTGTTCGGGTTTTCCAGGCGCTTTCCATCGCACAGTACTTCCGTACTATGGCCGCCAAGTCAGCGAAGTGTGCTATGTCATGGCGATTTATGGCGTTGAGGATTGCCTTGTCCGTGCAATTATTGCAAAAGAATGAAATTGCGTCTTCCTCGCGACAGTCCTTGACCTTGTTCATTACAA
The DNA here is from genome assembly GCF_018294505.1 of Triticum aestivum. Classification (NCBI taxonomy): domain Eukaryota; kingdom Viridiplantae; phylum Streptophyta; class Magnoliopsida; order Poales; family Poaceae; genus Triticum; species Triticum aestivum. Next base: position 173,642,610 of record NC_057814.1, read on the forward strand.
GGAGGAATCTGGCCCAATAGTGGTGTACTGTCTCCTGGGGCTCTTGTCTAATGTGGGAAAGATCGCTTATATCTGGGTGGGTGGGTAGATTTAGGTCTGAACCCTGACCCAATCTGAGACCCAAAGGCGGAGGAGTTTCCGATCTTGGAAGTTCGAGCTCCGGGATGTTGCCCAATAGGTCCGGCCCGCTGCCAGATTCTAGGTTCAAGGTTTGGGCCATGTCCTCGCGTAGACGGGTATCCGGCTCGGAGAGCTCGGGAATCCGGACATAGTTTGTCCTCAAGATAGAGGAAGAATCGCCGCATTGCTCCTCCACCACCGCTATCTGATGGGTGACCGGTGGGGAGTTAATCTCCCTTTGGTCGGGTTTAAGCCCGATCTGATCATAGTCCGTAGCGACTCCCAAGGCGGCGATGCGATCCAAGAGCTCGTTCAAGGAAGAGAGCTCTATTGGATCCAACTGCTCGGCGAGTTCCGGGCCGACATGGAGGCTGTTTTCGATGACCCGAGAAGTCATCGTCGGCGCAACGGCCGAACAGGCGGTCATGACGAAACCGCCTAGTCGGAGAGTTTGGCCTACAGCCGGGGTTCCCCCAGAGGTGATGTTGTCCTTGACAACGAGGCGAGCCATCCAGCCTTATGATGACGGCACAGTGGAACTCTCAATGAAAGCACCAATGTCGGTGTCAAAACCGGCGGATCTCGGGTAGGGGGTCCCGAACTGTGCGTTTAAGGCGGATGGTAACAGGAGGCGGGGGACACGATGTTTACCCAGGTTCGGGCCCTCTCGATGGAGGTAATACCCTACTTCCTGCTTGATTGATCTTGATGATATGAGTATTACAAGAGTTGATCTACCACGAGATCGTAGAGGCTAAACCCTAGAAGCTAGCCTATGGTATGATTGTTGTTGTCCTATGGACTAAAACCCTCCGATTTATATAGACACAGGAGGGGCTAGGGTTACACAGAGTCGGTTACAAGGGAGGAGATCTACATATCCGTATTGCCAAGCTTGCCATCCACGCCAAGGAGAGTCCCATCCGGACACGGGACGAAGTCTTCAATCTTGTATCTTCATAGTCCAACAGTCCAGCCAAAGGATATAGTCCGGCTGTCCGAGGACCCCCTAATCCAGGACTCCCTCAATGGCCCAATAAGGCCCATATACTTCCCGGGGGGTTCCGGTAACCTCCCGGTACTCCGGTAAATGTCCGAACTCACCCGGAACCATTCCGATGTCCAAACATAGTCATCCAATATATCGATATTTATGTCTCGAGCATTTCGAGACTCCTCGTCATGTCCGTGATCATATCCGGGACTCCGAACTACCTTTAGTACATCAAGACACATAAACTCATAATACCGATCGTCACCAAACGTTAAGCGTGCGGACCCTACGGGTTCGAGAACTATGTAGACATGAACGAGACACGTCTCCGGTCAATAACCAATAGCGGAACATGGAAGTTCATATTGGCTCCCACATATTCTACGAAGATCTTTATCGGTCAAACCGCATAACAACATACGTTGTTTCCTTTGTCATCGGTATGTTACTTGCCCGAGATTCGATCGTCGGTATCTCAATACCTAGTTCAATCTCATTACCGGCAAGTCTCTTTACTCGTTCCGTAGTGCATCATCCCGCAACTAACTCATTAGTCACATTGCTTGCAAGGCTTATAGTGATGTGCATTACCGAGAGGGCCCAGAGATACCTCTCCGACAATCGGAGTGACAAATCCTAATCTCGATCTATGCCAACTCAACAAACACCATCGGAAACACCTGTAGAGCATCTTTATAATCACCCAGTTACGTTGTGATGTTTCATAGCACACAAAGTGTTCCTCCGGTATTCGGGAGTTGCATAATCTCATAGTCATAGGAACATGTATAAGTCATGAAGAAAGCAATAGCAACATACTAAACGATCAAGTGCTAAGCTAACGGAATCGGTCAAGTCAATCACATCATTCTCTAATGATGTGATCCCGTTAATCAAATGACAACTCATGTCTATGGCTAGGAAACTTAACCATCTTTGATTAACGAGCTAGTCAAGTAAAGGCATACTAGTGACACTCTGTTTTGTCTATGTATTCACACATGTACTAAGTTTCTGGTTAATACAATTCTAGCATGAATAATAAACATTTATCATGAAATAAATAATAACTTTATTATTGCCTCTAGGGCATATTTCCTTCAGTCTCCCACTTGCATTAGAGTCAATAATCTAGATCACATCACCATGTGATTAACACCAATAGTTCACATCACCACGTGATTAACACCCAAAAGGTTTACTAGAGTCAATAATCTAGTTCACATCGCCATGTGATTATCCCCCGAAGCGTACTAAGGGTTGATCATGTTTTGCTTGTGAGAGAAGTTTAGTCAACGGATCTGCCACATTCAGAGCCGTATGTATTTTGCAAATATTATATGTCTACAATACTCTGTACGGAGCTACTCTAGCCAATTGCTCCCACTTTCAATATGTATCCAGATTGAGACTTAGAGTCATCCGGATTGGTGTAAAAACTTGCATTGACGTAACTCTTTACGACGAACTCTTTATGACCTCCATAACCGAGAAATATTTCCTTAGTCCTCTAAGGATAATTTTGACCGTTGTCCAGTGATCTACTACTAGATCAAAATTGTACTCGCTTGCCAAACTCAGGGCAGGGTATACAATAGGTCTGGTACACAGCATGGCATAATTTATAGAACCTATGGCTGAGGCATAGGGAATGACTTTCATTCTTTCTCTATCTTCTGTTGTGGTCAGGCTTTGAGTCTTACTCAACTTCACACCTTGCAACACAGGCAAGAACTCTTTCTTTGACTACTTCAAAAACTTGTCAAGGTATGTACTTCATTGAAAAAACTTATCAACCGTCTTGATCTATCTCTACAGATCTTGATGCTGAATATATAAGCAGCTTCACCGAGGTCTTTCTTTGAAAAACTCCTTTATGCTTTCCAGAAAATTCTACATCATTTCCGATCGACAATATGTCATTCACATATACTTATCAGAAAGGCTGTAGTGCTCCCACTCACTTTCTTGTAAATACAAGCTTCACCGCAAGTTTGTATAAAACTATATGCTTTGATCAAGTTATCAAAGCGTATATTCCAACTCCGAGATGCTTGCACCAGTCCATAGATGGATCGCTGGAGCTTGCACATTTTGTTAGCACCTTTAGGATTGACAAAACCTTCTGGTTGCATCATATACAACTCTTCTTTAATAAATCCATGCAGTTTTGTTATCCATTTGCCAGATTTCATAAAATGCGGCAATTGCCAACATGATTCGGACAGACTTAAGCATCGCTTCGAGTGAGAAAATCTCATCGTAGTCAACACCTTGAACTTGTCGAAAACCTTTCACGACAAGTCGAGCTTTGTAGATAGTAACACTACTATCAACGTTTGTCTTCCTCTTGAAGATTCATTTATTCTCTATTGCTTGCCGATCATCGGGCAAGTCAACCAAAGTCCATACTTTGCTCTCATACATGGATCCCATCTCAGATTTCATGGCCTCAAGCCATTTCGCGGAATATGGGCTCATCATCGCTTCCTCATAGTTCGTAGTTTCGTCATGGTCAAGTAACATGACCTCCAGAACAGGATTACGATACCACTCTGGTGCGGATCTCACTCTGGTTGACCTACGAGGTTCAGTAGTAACTTGATCTAAAGTTTCATGATTGTCATCATTAGCTTCCTCACTAATTGGTGTAGGAATCACTGGAACTGATTTCTATGGTGAACTACTTTCCAATAAGGGAGCAGGTACTATTACCTTATCAAGTTCTACTTTCCTCCCACTCACTTCTTTCGAGAGAAACTCCTTCTCTAGAAAGGATCCATTTTTAGAAATGAATATCTTGCCTTCGGATCTGTGATAGAAGGTGTACCCAACAGTCTCCTTTGGGTATCCTATGAAGACACATTTCTCCGATTTGGGTTCGAGCTTATCAGGTTGAAGCTTTTTCACATAAGCATCGCAGCCCCAAACTTTAAGAAACGACAACTTGGGTTTCTTGCCAAACCACAGTTCATAAGGCGTCGTCTCAATGGATGTAGATGGTGCCCTATTTAACGTGAATGCTGCCGTCTCTAAAGCATAACCCCAAAACGATAGCGGTAAATCAGTAAGAGACATCATAGATCGCACCATATCTAATAAAGTGCGGTTACGACGTTTGGACACACCATTACGCTGTGGTGTTCCGGGTGGCATGAGTTGCGAAACTATTCCGCATTGTTTGAAATGAAGACCAAACTCGTAACTCAAATATTCTCCTCCACGATCAGATCACAGAAACTTTATTTTCTTGTTACGATGATTTTCCACTTCACTCTGAAATTCTTTGAACTTTTCAAATGTTTCAGACTTATGTTTCATCGAGTAGATATTTCCATATCTGCTCAAATCATCTGTGAAGGTAAGAAAAGAACGATACCCGCTGCGAGCCTCAACACTCATCGGACCGTATACAACTCTATGTATTATTTCCAACAAGTCTGTAGCTTGCTCCATTGTTCCGGAGAACGGAGTCTTAGTCATCTTGCCCATGAGGCATGGTTCGCAAGCATCAAGTGATTCATAATCAAGTGATTCCAAAAGCCCATCAGCATGGAATTTCTTCATGCGCTTTACACCAATATGACCCAAACGACAGTGCCACAAATAAGTTGCACTATCATTATTAACTTTGCATCTTTTGGCTTCAATATTATGAATATGTGTATCACTACAATCGAGATTCAATAAACCATTCACATTGGGTGTATGACCATTGAAGGTTTTATTCATGTAAACAGAACAACAATTATTCTCTGACTTAAATGAATAACCGTATTGCAATAAACATGATCAAATCATATTCATGCTTAACACAAACACCAAATAACATTTATTTAGGTTCAACACTAATCCCGAAAGTATAGGGAGTGTGCGATGATGATCATATAAATCTTGGAACCACTTCCAACATACATCGTCACTTCATCCTTAACTAGTTTTTGTTCATTCTGCAACTCCTATTTCGAGTTACTACTCTTAGCAATTGAACTAGTATCAAATACCGAGGGGTTGCTATGAACACTAGTAAAGTACACATCAATAACATGTATATCAAATATACTTTTGTTCACTTTGCCATCCTTCTTATCCGCCAAGTATCTAGGGCAGTTCCACTTCCAGTGACCATTTCCTTTATAGTAGAAGCACTTAGTTTCAGGCTTGGGTCTAGCTTTGGGCTTCTTCATGGGAGTGGCAACTTGCTTGCCATTCTTCTTGAAGTTCCCTTTCTATCCCTTTGCCCCTATTTGAAACTAGTGGTCTTGTTAACCATCAACACTTGATGCTATTTCTTGATTTCTACCTTCGCCAATTTCAGCATTGCGAAGAGCTCGGGAATTACTTTTGTCATCCCTTGCATATTATAGTTCATCACGAAGTTCTAGTAACTTGGTGATAGTGACTAGAGAACTTTGTCAATTACTATCTTATCTGCAAGATTAACTCCCACTTGATTCAAGCAATTGTAGTAGCCAGACAATCTGAGCACATGCTCACTGGTTGAGCTATTCTCCTCCATCTTGTAGGAAAAGTACTTGTCAGAGGTCTCATACCTCTCAACTCGGGCATGAGTTTGAAATACCAATTTCAGCTCTTCGAACATCTTATATGCTCCGTGGCGTTCAAAACGTTTTTCAAGTCCCGGTTCTAAGACGTAAAGCGTGGTGCACTAAACTATCAAGTAGTCATCATACCGAGCTTTGTCAAACGTTCATAACGTCTGATTCTGCTCCTGCAATAGTTCTGTCACCTAGCGGTGCATCAAGGACATAATACTTCTGTCCAGCAATGAGGAAAATCCTAAGATCACAGACCAAGTCCGCATCATTGCTACTATCATCTTTCAACTTATATTTCTCTAGGAACATATTAAATAAACGGGGAGCTACATCGCGAGCTATGGATCTACAACATAGATATGCTAATACTACCAGGACTAAGTTCATGATAAATTAAAGTTCAATTAATCATATTACTTAAAACTCCCACTTAGATAGTGATACGTCTCCATCGTATCTACTTTTCCAAACACTTTTGCCCTTGTTTTGGACTCTAACTTGCATGATTTGAATGGAACTAACCCGGACTGACGCTATTTTCAGCAGAATTGCCATGGTGTTATTTTTGTCCAGAAATAAAAGTTCTCAGAATGACCTGAAACTTCACGGAGAATATTTTTGGAATTTATAAAAAATACTGGCGAAAGAATCAAGACCAGGGGGCCCACACCCTGTCCACGAGGGTGGGGGCGCGCCCCCCTGCCTCATGGGCCCCCTGATGCTCCACCGACGTCAACTCCAACTCCATATATTCAAGTTCGGGGAGAAAAAAATCAGGGAGAGGGATTCATCGAGTTTTGCGATACGGAGCCGCCACCAAGCCCTAAACTCTCTCGGGAGGGCTGATCTGGAGTCCGTTCGAGGCTCCGGAGAGGGGAATCCGTCGCTGTCGTCATCATCAACCATCCTCCATCAACAATTTCATGATGCTCACCGCCGTGCGTGAGTAATTCCATCGTAGGCTTGCTGGACGGTGATGGGTTGGATGAGATTTACCATGTAATCGAGTTAGTTTTGTTAGGGTTTGATCCCTAGTATCCACTATGTTCTGAGATTGATGTTGCTATGACTTTGCTATGCTTAATGCTTGTCACTAGGGCTCGAGTGCCATGATTTCAGATCTGAACCTATTATGTTTTCATGAATATATGTGAGTTCTTGATCCTATCTTGCAAGTTAATAGTCACCTACTATGTGTTATGATCCGGCAATCCCGAAGTGACAATAATTGGGACCACTCCCGGTGATGACCGTAGTTTGAGGAGTTCATGTATTCACTAAGTGTTAATGCTTTGGTCCAGTACTCTATTAAAAGGAGGCCTTAATATCCCTTAGTTTCCAATAGGACCCCGCTGCCACGGGAGGGTAGGACAAAAGATGTTATGCAGGTTCTTTTCCATAAGCACGTATGACTATATTCGGAATACATGCCTACATTACATTGATGAATTGGAGCTAGTTCTGTGTCACCCTATGTTATAACTGTTACATGATGAACCGCATCCGACATAATTATCCATCACCGATCCAATGCCTACGAGCTTTTCACATATTGATCTTCGCTTAGTTACTTTTCCGTTGCCACTGTTACAATTACTACAAAACTGCTACTGTTACCTTTGCCACCGTTACCGCTACTTCCATACTACTTTGCTACTAAACACTTTGCTGCAGATATTAAGTTATCCAGGTGTGGTTGAATTGACAACTCAACTGCTAATAATTGAGAATATTCTTTGGCTCCCCTTGTGTCGAATCAATAAATTTGGGTTGAATACTCTACCCTCGAAAACTGTTGCGATCCCCTATACTTGTGGGTTATCAAGACTATTTTCTGGCGCCGTTGCCGGGGAGCATAGCTCTATTCTTTGAGTCACTTGGGATTTATATCTGCTGGTCACTATGAGGAACTTGAAAGACGAGAAAACCAAGATTTATCCCTCAACTACGAGGGGAGGTAAGGAACTACCATCTAGCTCTGCACTTGATTCACCTTCTGTTTTGAGTAAACTTGCGACACCTAAACCTGCTTCTGCTATTAATTCTGATATGTCGCATGTTATTGATGATGCCACTTCTGCTATGCATGATACTTATGATGAAACTACTTCTATGCTTGATAATACTGTGCCATTAGGTGAATTTCTTGATGAACAACTTGCTAGGGCTAGAGAGAATGAAATTATTGAAACTGATAATATTGATGAAAGTGATGATGAAGATTCTCCCCCTAAATATGAGTTGCATGTTGTGCCTGAGGGTTATGTTATGGATGAAGAAACTGCTAGAGATTTTCTTGCTTGCAATGATAGATCTGATCTTAAGAAATTATTAGTTAAGCTGAAAGAGAAGTCTTCGAATGCTAGAATGAAATATGACCCTGCTTTTGCTACTTCACCTATCTGTGTTACTGATAAGGATTATGATTTCTCTATTGATCCTGAGATAATTACTTTGGTTGAATCTGATCCTTTTTATGGCTATGAATCTGAAACTGTTATGGCACATCTTACTAAATTAAATGATATAGCCACCCTATTCACTAATGACGAGAAAACTCGCTACTACTATATCCTTAAACTATTTCCGTTCTCATTAAAGGGTGATGCTAAAACATGGTTTAACTCTCTTGATCTTGGTTGTGTGCGTAGTCCCCAGGATATGATTTATTACTTCTCTGCTAAATATTTCCCCGCTCATAAAAAACAAGCTGCCTTAAGGGAAATATATAATTTTGTGCAAATTGAAGAAGAGAGTCTCCCACAAGCTTGGGGGAGGCTTCTCCAATTACTTAATGCTTTGCCTGATCATCCTCTCAAGAAAAATGAAATACTTGATATCTTTTATAATGGACTAACCGATGCTTCCAGAGACCACCTGGATAGTTGTGCTGCTTGTGTTTTCAGGGAAAGAACAGTTGATCAAGCTGAATTGCTATTGAATAATATGTTGACTAATGAAAATAATCGGACACTTCTGGAACCAACTCCTAAGCCAACTCCGAAGAAAAGGGGTATTCTATTTCTCAGTCCTGAAGATATGCAAGAGGCAAAGAAATCTATGAAATAAAAAAGGTATTAAAGCTGAAAATGTTAATAATTTACCTCCTATTGAAGAAATACATGGTCTTAATTTACCGCGTGTTGAAGAAATACATGGTCTTGATAACCCGACACAGGTAGTAAAGGTAAATTCTCTCTATAGATTTGATGAAGGTGATATTCCTCGTTATAAGTCTGCTAGCCAATGCTTGGATGAGTTTGATAATTTTATTGTTAAACAAGAAAACTCTAATGCTTATGTTGGTAGACAATTGCAACGCAATGCTTATATGATTGAACACTTGAGTGATTATATGTCTAGAGTTAAAAGTGAACTTAAACTCATTAGTAAACATGCTTCTATGGTTACCACTCAAGTAGAACAAGTGCTTAAAGCTCGAAATGATTTGCTCAATGAATTAAATAATAAGAAAAATGATAATGCTGTTAGGGTTATGACTAGAACAGGTAAAATGACTCACGAACCTTTGTATCCTGAAGGCCACCCTAAGAGAATTGAGCAAGATTCTCAGAGAGCTAATGTTGATGCACCTAGTCCTTCTAAGAGGAAGAAAAAGAAAAATGATAGGACTTTGCATGCTTCTAGTGAACCTGTTGCTGATACACCTGAGAATCCTAATGATATTTCTATTTCTGATGCTGAAACACAATCTGGTAATGAACATGAACCTAGTGATAATGTTAATGATGATGTTCATGTTGATGCTCAACCTAGCAATAACAATGATGTAGAAATTGAACCTGCTGTTGATCTTGAGAACCCACAATCAAAGAATCAACGTTATGATAAGAGAGACTTCGTTGCTAGGAAGCACGGTAAAGAAAGAGAACCATGGGTTCAGAAACCCATGCCTTTTCCTCCTAAACCATCCAAGAAAAAGGATGATGAGGATTTTGAGCGCTTTGCTGAAATGATTAGACCTATCTTTTTACGTATGCGTTTGACTGATATCCTTAATATGAATCCTTATGCTAAGTATATGAAAGATATTGTTATAAATAAAAGAACGATACCGGAAGCTGAAATTTCCACCATGCTTGCTAATTATACTTTTAAGGGTGGAATACCAAAGAAACTAGGAGATCCAGGAGTACCAACTATACCATGCTCCATTAAAAGAAACTATGTTAAAACTGCTTTATGTGATCTTGGAGCCGGTGTTAGTGTTATGCCTCTCTCTTTATATCGTAGACTTGAATTGTATAAGTTGACACCTACTGAAATATCTTTGCAAATGGCCGATAAATCAACTGCTATACCTATCGGTATTTGTGAGGATGTGCCTGTTGTGGTTGCAAATGTTACTATTTTAACGGACTTTGTTATTCTTGATATTCCCGAGGACGAAATTATGTCGATTATTCTTGGTAGACCCTTTTTGAATACTGCAGGGGCTGTTATTGATTGTAACAAAGGCAATGTCACTTTTCATGTTAATGGTAATGAGCATACGGTACACTTTCCGAGGAAACAACCTCAAGTCCACAGTATCAATTCTATTGGAAAAATTCCAACTATTACTATTGGAGGTTTTGAATTTCCTCTTCCTAGTGTCAAGAAGAAATATGATATTCTTACTGTTGGGGACGTTCATATCCCCTTTGAGGTAACTTAGTGCTATTCGAAAATTCTCCGGTTTCATGCGATCGGAAAGAGTTTGTTAACAAGACTTGATCAACCTTGTTAGTGGATTCCTTTTGATGAGCATGAGATGGATGAAGTTAGAAAACACAACTCTCTGTAACCTCCTTTTACTTTCTGTTATTTAGACTAAATAAAGCAAAAATAGTATTTCCTATCTGTTTTCTGAATTATCCGTGCAATAAAAAAATACCCCAAAAATAAAAGTTCTCCAAATGCCCCGAAAATGAAATATGATTTTTTTCTAGAGTATTTAAGAATATCTGGCACTGAGAACACATCAGGGGGAGCAAGCACCTGGCCACGAGGGTCCAGGGCGTGCCCACCCCCCTAGGCGCGCCCCCCTGCCTCGTGGGCCCCTGGTGGCCCCCCTCCACTTATTCCTGCACCCACACACTCCTTCTTCCTCCCAAAAAAATCACCAACCAGCTCAAGCACGAGTTCTAGCTCATTTTGCTGCGATTTTCATCTCCTTGCTCAAAGCTCCATTCACAAAACTGCTTTGGGGGATTGTTCTTCGGTATGTGACTCCTCCAATGGTCCAATTAGTTTTTGTTCTAGTGCAAATTTTTGCTGCTAAGGTGACCCTGTTCTTGAGCTTGCATGTCAAATTTATATGGTCCCAAGTAGTTCTAATGCATGATATAGTCTCTAGGCACTTATGGGAGTAGTTGCTATCAATCTTGTTGAGTTTGGTTCACTTTTATTTTGAGTTACTAAAGTTTTTAGAAATTTTTCAGCGGAAGAGATATGTTTAGGAAAATATACCAAGGTGGTTCTTCGAGGAAGGAAGGACCCAGGCCTGCAATACGTGAGACGGACCATGAGCCACCAAGAGAAGCTCAAGTGCGGCCTTGTTAATGGTCGTCAGAAAATTTCATGGTACGAGCAGGAATTAAGGATGAATTTGACACGTATGTGCACAATGCCGAACTCGAGGGCTTCGTGTCAGATAAGATCCCTCAATACTATGCCCTAACTAATTCTGTTGCGAGAAGGTTTAAATTTACATCATCACGCAATTCTCGCATTGTCTTGTTTGATATTTATGATAAATCTTATACCATGGACTTAGAAGATTTTAATACTGCTTGTAAACCCCGCAGTGGGGGACTGCTAGTGAACCTCGCAAATCTGAATATAAAGACTTTCTTGCTAGCATAACTGTGGGGGGATCTAGGGAAATCACGCAAGCTACCATAGGGAGCATCCATTTTCCTGCTATACATTATTTTGCTCTCTTTATATATAGATGTATTAATGGTAAAGATGAGGCATGTCATATGTGCGTTCCCGATCTTTGTGTTCTCAAGAGTGCTGTATTAGGAGATAAACAATATAACTTGGGGGCTATTGGTGCACGTAGGCTGCATCATAACGGTATAAATGGAGATTTGTTTGGTGGAATTTATGCAACCGTTTAGCTAATTTTCTTGAGGTACCCATTCGTGAAAATGATATGGAGTTGCTTCCTGCTTATCTAGATTACAATGCTATGGTTCGCCATCAGTTTATTGAGAGGAATGAACAACCTCTCCAGTACCGACTAATCTTTGATAGACGCCGTGCTTTCCATATTGCTCTCCCTGCTCCTACTTTCTTTGACTTTCAGGCAAAGGGGAGATATGTCATAACCAGGGAGGAGGCAAAAGAGTACGAGAGGAGGGCGGAAGCAGAACGTCTCCAAGCTGCAGCTCATCAGGCAATAGCCGCTGCATCATAGTACAACCCCAGTTAGAACTTCAGATATCCGCCAGGCCAGCCGTGGCCATAGACCAACTTAGGCCAAAAGCCTAAGCTTGGGGGAGTACGTATTTCTCACCGACATTACATTCATGTTCACACACTCATTCTAGTTGTCGGTGCTCATACTTTTTCATTGTACTATCCATGCTTGTTTATTTCTCTTTTTCTCGCTTTCTTCTTGTGTGCTTGAAAAACCTTTAAGAAAAACAAATAAATTAGCTAGTTTACTTTCCATGCTCGTAGTAGTAGTAATTAAAAGAAAACCCAAAAAGATTTCTCGTTCTTCTTTTGCTTGTTGGGAGCTTTCCCGTGTAAATAGTTTTATTTCTTTTCTTTTCTTTGGGGGTCGAGAGGAGAAGACCATGATGAAAATGTTGAGTGGCTCTCATATGCATTATTGATTTAACCAAGAGCCCATATTACTTTGTCTTATCCCCTGTATTAAATGCTTGCAGATTTCAGCTTAGTCCAATGCACGTGCACTATTATTATTATTCACACCGTTCGGTCGTGCAAGTGAAAGGCAATAATGACGATATATGATGGACTGATTGAGATGAGAGAAGCTGGTATGAACTCGACCTCTCTTGTTTTTGTAAATATGATTAGTTCATCGTTCCTGATTCAGCCTATTTTGAATGAACATGTTTACAATGACAATTAGAGATTATAGTTGCTCATGCCATGCTTAATTAGCTAGGAGTTTATAATGGTTTACCTTGCGTGCCAACATGCTATTAAAATGGTTGTGATGTGGTATGATAGGGTGGTATCCTCCTTTGAATGATTCGAGTGGCTTGACTTGGCACATGTTCACGCATGTAGTTGAAACTAAATCAACATAGCCTCCACGATATTTATGTTCATGGTGATTTGTATCCTACTCATGCTTGCACTCAGTGTTGATTAATTTTAATGCATGTTCATGACTGTTGTCGCTCTTTAGTTGGTCGCTTCCCAGTCTCTTTCTAGCCTTCACTTGTGCTAAGAGGGAATACTGCTTGTGCATCCACTTCCATAAACCCCAAAGTTATTCCATATGAGTCCACCATATCTTCCTATATGCGGTATTTACCTGTCGTTCCAAGTAAATTTGTATGTGCCAAACTCTAAACCCTCAAATGAAATTCTGTTTTGTATGCTTGAATAGCTCATGTATCAACTAGGGCTGTCTATATCTTCCATGCTAGGTGGGTTATTCTCAAGAGGAGTGGACTCCGCTCCTCACTCACGAGAAAACGACTAGTCACCTGGATGCCCAGTCCCATGCTCTAAGCAAATCAAATCAAAATAATTGCAAACAAACCCCCCCAGGGCTGTTGCTAGTTGGAGGCACTCGTTGTTTCGAGCAAGCCCTGGATTGATGCTTGTTGGTGGTGGGGGAGTATAAACTTTACCATTCTGCTTGGGAACCGCCTATAATGTGTGTAGCATGGAAGATATCGAGATATCTCGGTTGTTATGTTGACAATGAAAGTATACCGCTCAAAATATTATTTATCTCTGTTTCAAAACTCGAGCTCTGGCACCTCTACAAATCCCTGCTTCCCTCTGCGAAGGGCCTATCTATTTACTTTTATGTTGAGTCATCACCCTCTTATTAAAAATCACCAGTTAGAGATCACCGTTGTCATTTGCATCCATTACTATTAATTTATATTGAGTAAGACTATGACTGGATCTCTTTTACCATGAATTAGAATGTCTAGTCAGTCCTTGATCTTCAGAGGTGCTCTGCATTTATGTTTTGCGGTCTCAGAAAGGGCTAGCGAGATACCATCTTGTTATAGCATATTATGATTGTTTCGAGAAAGTGTTGTCATTCGAGATTTATTATTATTGCTCGCTAGTTGATTATGTCATTGATATGAGTAAACATGAGACCTAAATGTTATTGTGAATGTGGTTAGTTCATAATCTTTGCTGAAAACTTGAATGTTGGCTTTATATATTTACAACAACAAGAGCAAACAGAGTTTGTAAAAGTTTTTCTTTATCACTTTCAGTTTGTCAACTGAATTGCTTGAGGACAAGCAAAGGTTTAAGCTTGGGGGAGTTGATACGTCTCCATCGTATCTAATTTTCCAAACACTTTTGCCCTTGTTTTGGACTCTAACTTGCATGATTTGAATGGAACTAACCCGGACTGACATTGTTTTCAGCAGAATTGCCATGGTGTTATTTTTGTGCAGAAATAAAAGTTCTCGGAATGACCTGAAACTTCACGGAGAATATTTTTGGAATTTATAAAAATAATGGCGAAAGAATCAAGACCGGGGGGCCCACACCCTGTCCACGAGGGTGGGGGGCGCGCCTACCCCCCTGGGCGCGCGCCCCTGCCTCGTGGGCCCCCTGATGCTCCACCGACGTCAACTCCAACTCCATATATTCACGTTCGGGGAGAAAAAAATTAGAGAGAAGGATTCATTGTGTTTTACGATACGGAGCCGCCGCCAAGCCCTAAACTCTCTCGGGAGGGTTGATCTAGAGTCCGTTCGGGGCTCCGGAGAGGGGAATCCGTCGTCGTCATCATCAACCATCCTCCATCAACAATTTCATGATGCTCACCGCCGTGCGTGAGTAATTCCATCGTAGGCTTGCTGGACGGTGATGGGTTGGATGAGATTTACCATGTAATCGAGTTAGTTTTGTTAGGGTTTGATCCCCAGTATCCACTATGTTCTGAGATTGATGTTGCTATGACTTTGCTATGCTTAATGCTTGTCACTAGGGCCCGAGTGCCATGATTTCAGATCTAAACCTATCATGTTTTCATGAATATATGTGAGTTCTTGATCCTATCTTGCAAGTTAATAGTCACCTACTATGTGTTATGATCCGGCAACCCCGAAGTGACAATAATCGGGACCACTCCCGGTGATGACCGTAGTTTGAGGAGTTCATGTATTCACTAAGTGTTAATGCTTTGGTCCGGTACTCTATTAAAAGGAGGCCTTAATATCCCTTAGTTTGCAATAGGACCCCGCTGCCACGGGAGGGTAGGACAAAAGATGTCATGCAAGTTCTTTTCCATAAGCACGTATGACTATATTCGGAATACATGCCTACATTACATTGATGAATTGGAGCTAGTTCCGTGTCACCCTATGTTATAACTGTTACATGATGAACCGCATCTGACATAATTATCCATCACCGATCCAATGCGTACGAGCTTTTCACATATTGATCTTGGCTAAGTTACTTTTCCGTTGCCACTATTACAATTACTACAAAACTGCTACTGTTACCTTTGCCACCATTACCGCTACTTCCATACTACTTTGCTACTAAATACTTTGCTGCAGATATTGAGTTATCCAGGTGTGGTTGAATTGACAACTCAACTGCTAATACTTGAGAATATTCTTTGGCTCCCCTTGTGTCGAATCAATAAATTTGGGTTGAATACTCTACCCTTGAAAACTGTTGCGATCCCCTATACTTGTGGGTTATCAGATAGACATCTCTCTAATCATCTAAGTGATCACGTGATCGAAATCAACTAAACCATGTCCGATCATCACGTGAGATGGAGTAGTTTTCAATGGTGAGCATCACTATGTTGATCATATCTACTATATGATTCACGCTCGACCTTTCGGTCTCAGTGTTCCGAGGCCATATCTGCATATGCTAGGCTCGTCAAGTTTAACCCGAGTATTCTGCGTGTGCAAAACTGGCTTGCACCCGTTGTATTTGAACGTAGAGCTTATCACACCCGATCATCACGTGGTGTCTCAGCACGACGAACTGTCGCAATGGTGCATACTCAGGGAGAACACTTATACCTCGAAATTTAGTGAGAGATCATCTTATAATGCTACCGTCGAACTAAGCAAAATAAGATGCATAAAGGATAAACATCACATGCAATCAATATAAGTGATATGATATGGCCATCATCATCTTGTGCCTTTGATCACCATCTCGAAAGCACCGTCATGATCACCATCGTCACCGGCGCGACACCTTGCCAGGAACTTGTACTTGTACTTGTATTTGCATGTCAATGAAAAGGAACTTGTACTTGTACTTGTATTTCTTTTAGCATATTTCCTCTCGAGCCCATGTCTGAGTCCTGTAACATTTGTACTTGTATTTGCATGTCAATGAAAAGGACCAGCCTTGCCAGGAACCCGTGCATGTACATGAAGGAAATATGCCCTAGAGGCAATAATAAAGTTATTATTTATTTCCTTATTCTCATGATAAATGTTTATTATTCATGCTAGAATTGTATTAACCGGAAACGTAATACATGTGTGAATACATAAACAAACAGAGTGTCACTAGTATGCCTCTACTTGACTAGCTCGTTGATCAAAGATGGTTATGTTTCCTAGCCATTGACATGAGTTGTCATTTGATTAACGGGATCACATCATTAGGAGAATGATGTGATTGACTTGACCCATTCCGTTAGCTTAGCACACGATCGTTGAGTATTCTGCTATTGCTTTCTTCATTTCTTATACATGTTCCTATGACTATGAGATTATGCAACTCCCGTTTACCGGAGGAACACTTTGTGTGCTACCAAATGTCACAACGTAACTGGGTGATTATAAAGGTGCTCTACAGGTGTCTCCAAATGTACTTGTTGGGTTGGCGTATTTCGAGATTAGGATTTGTCACTCCGATTGTCGGAGAGGTATCTCTGGGCCCACTCGGTAATGCACATCACTATAAGCCTTGCAAGCATTGCAACTAATGAGTTAGTTGCGGGATGATATATTACGGAACGAGTAAAGAGACTTGCCGGTAACGAGATTGAACTAGGTATTGAGATACCTACGATCGAATCTCGGGCAAGTAACATACCGATGACAAAGGGAACAATGTATGTTGTTATGCGGTCTGACCAATAAAGATCTTCGTAGAATATGTAGGAGCCAATATGGGCATCCAGGTCCCGCTATTGGTTATTGACAAGAGAGGTGTCTCGGTCATGTCTACATAGTTCTCGAACCCGTAGGGTCCGCACGCTTAACGTTCGTTGACGTTATAGTACTATGAGTTATGTATGTTGGTGACCGAATGTTGTTCGGAGTTTTGGATGAGATCACGGATATGACGAGGAACTCCGGAATGGTCCGGAAGTAAAGATTGATATGTGGATAGTAGTGTTTGATCTCCGGAAAGGTTTCGGAATCCATCGGAAGGGGGTTCTGGATGTTTCTCGAAATGTTTGGGCATGAGAACACTTTATCTGGGCCAAAGGGGAAAGCCCATGAGGTTTTTGGAAAGCGCAAAAGGAAGTTTTGCGGAGTCCAGGGGCCAGACGCCAGGGTCCCTGTCGTCTGGGTCCAGACGCCGGGAACCCTGGCGTCTAGCCCTGGAGTCCGAGAAGGACTCTTGCCTTTCGTGTGAAACCGACTTTGTGGAGGCTTTTACTCCAAGTTTCGACCCCAAGGCTCAACATATAAATAGAGGGGTAGGGCTAGCACCCAAGACACATCAAGAAACACCAAGCCGTGTGCCAGCAACCCCGTCTCCTCTAGTTTATCCTCCGTCATAGTTTTCGTAGTGCTTAGGCGAAGCCCTGCGAAGATTGTTCTTCACCAACACCGTCACCACGCCGTCGTGTTGCCGAAACTCATCTACTACTTCGCCCCTCTTGCTGGATCGAGAAGGCGAGGACGTCACCGAGCCGAACGTGTGCAGAACTCGGAGGTGCCGTGCTTTCGGTACATGGATCGGTCGGATCGTGCAGACGTACGACTACATCAACCGCGTTGATATAACACTTCTGCTTATGGTCTATGAGGGTACGTAGACAACACTCTCCCCTCTCGTTGCTATGCATCACCATGATCTTGCGTGTGCGTAGGAATTTTTTTAAATTACTACGTTCCCCAACAGTGGCATCCGAGCCTGGTTTTATGCGTAGATGTTATATGCACGAGTAGAACACAAGTGAGTTGTGGGCGATACAAGTCATACTGCTTACCAGCATGTCATACTTTGGTTCGGCGGTATTGTTGGTTGAAGCGGCCCGGGCCGACATTACGCTTACGCTTACGCGAGACTGGTTCTACCGACGTGCTTTGCACACAGGTGGCTGGCGGGTGTCAGTTTCTCCATGTTTAGTTGAACCGAGTGTGGCTACGCCCGGTCCTTGAGAAGGTTAAAACAGCACTAACTTGACGAACTATCGTTGTGGTTTTGATGCGTAGGTAAGAACGGTTCTTGCTCAGCCCGTAGCAGCCACGTAAAACTTGCAACAACAAAGTAGAGGACGTCTAACTTGTTTTTGCAGGGCATGTTGTGATGTGATATGGTCAAGGCATGATGCTATATTTTATTGTATGAGATGATCATGTTTTGTAACCGAGTTATCGGCAACTGGCAGGAGCCATATGGTTGTCGCTTTATTGTATGCAATGCAATCGCCCTGTAGTGCTTTACTTTATCACTAAGCGGTAGCGATAGTCGTAGAAGCATAAGTTTGGCGAGACGACAACGATGCTACGATGGAGATCAAGGTGTCACGCCGGTGACGATGGTGATGATGACGGTGCTTCGGAGATGGAGATCACAAGCACAAGATGATGATGGCCATATCATATCACTTATATTGATTGCATGTGATGTTTATCTTTTATGCATCTTATCTTGCTTTGATTGACAGTAGCATTATAAGATGATCTCTCACTAAATTTCAAGATAAAAGTGTTCTCCCTGAGTATGCACCATTGCCAAAGTTCGTCGTGCCCAGACACCACGTGATGATCGGGTGTTATAAGCTCTACGTCCATCTAGAACGGGTGTAAGCCAGTTTTGCACACGTAGAATACTCAGGTTAAACTTGACGAGCCTAGCATATGCAGATATCGCCTCGGAACACTGAGACCGAAAGGTCGAGTGTGAATCATATAGTAGATATGATCAACATAGTGATGTTCACCATTGAAAGCTACTCCATTTCACGTGATGATCGGTTATGGTTTAGTTGATTTGGATCACGTGATCACTTAGATGATTAGAGAGATGTTTATCTTAGTGGGAGTTCTTAATTAATATGATTAATTGAACTTTAATTTATCATGAACTTAGTCCTGGTAGTATTTGCATATCTATGTTGTAGATCAATTGCTCGCGTTTAGCTCCCCCATTTTATTTTTGATATGATCCTAGAGAAAACTAAGTTGAAAGATGTTAGTAGCAATGATACGGATTGGATCCGTGATCTGAGGATTTTCCTCATTGCTGCACAGAAGTATAATGTCCTTGATGCACCGCTAGGTGACAGACCTATTGCAGGAGCAGATGCAGACGTTATGAACGTTTGACAAAAGCTCAGTATGATGACTACTTGATAGTTTAGTGCACCATGCTTTACGGCTTAGAACCGGGACTTCAAAAATGTTTTGAACGCCACAGAGCATATAAGATGTTCTAAGAGTTGAAATTGGTATTTCATACTCATGCCCGTGTCGAGAGGTATGAGACCTCTGACAGTACTTTGCCTACAAGACGGGGGATAATTGCTCAGCTAGTGAGCATATGCTTAGAATGTCTGAGTACTACAATCACTTGAATCAAGTGGGAGTTAATCTTCCAGATAAGATAGTGATTGACAGAGTTCTCTAGTCACTATCACCAAGTTTGCAAGGGATAACGGAAATGATTCCCAAGCTCTGCGTCATGATGAAATCGACGAAGGTAGAAATCAAGAAAAACATCAAGTGTTGATGGTTGACAAGACCACTAGTTTCAAGAAAAGGGCAAAGGGAAGAAGGGGAACTTCAAGTGAAGAAGCCCAAGTCTGGACCTAAGCCTGAGACTGAGTGCTTCTACTGCAAAGGAACTGGTCACTGGAAGCGGAACTGCCCCAAGTATTTGGCGGATAAGAAGGATGGCAAAGTGAACAAAGGTATATTTGATATACATCTTATTGATGTGTACTTTATTAGTGTTTATAGCAACCCCTCAGTATTTGATACTAGTTCATTTGCTAAGATTAGTAACTCGAAACGGGAGTTGCAGAATGAACAGAGACTAGTTAAGGGTGAAGTGATGATGTGTGTTGGAACTGGTTCCAAGATTGATATGATCACCATCGCACACTCCCTATACTTTCGGGATTAGTGTTGAACCTAAATAAGTGTTATTTGGTGTTTGCGTTGAACATGAATATGATTTGATCATGTTTATTGCAAAAACAGTTATTCATTTAAGATAGAGAATAATTGTTGTTCTGTTTACATGAATAAAACCTTATATGGTTACACACCCAATGAAAATGTTTCGTTGGATCTCGATCATAGTGATACACATATTCATAATATTGAAACCAAAAGATGCAAAGTTAATTATGACAGTGCAACTTATTTGTGGCACTGCCGTTTAAGTCATATTGGTGTAAAGCGCATGAAGAAACTCCATGTTGATGGGCTTTTGGAATCACTTGATTATGAATCACTTGATGCTTGTGACCATGCCTTATGGGCAAGATGACTAAGACTCCGTTCTCCAGAACAATGGAGCGAGCAACAGACTTATTGGAAATAATACATACTGATGTATGCGATCCGATGAGTGTTGAGGCTCGCGGCAGGTATCGTTATTTTCTAACCTTCACAGATGATTTGAGCAGATATGGGTATATCTACTTGATGAAACATAAGTCTAAAACATTTGAGAAGTTCAAAGAATTTCAGAGTGAAATGGAAAATCATCGTGACAATAAAATAAGGTTTCTACGATCTGATCGCGGAGACAAATATTTGAGTTACGAGTTTGGTCTTCAAATTAAAACAATGTGGAATAGTTTCACAAATTCGTGCCACCTGGAACACCACAACATAATGGTGTGTCCGAACGTCATAACCGTACTTTATTGGATATAGTGCAATCTATGATGTTTCTTACCGATTTACCACTATAGTTTTGGGGTTATGCATTAGAGACAGCTGCATTCACGTTAAAAAGGGCACCACCTGAATCCGTTGAGACAACACCGTATGAACTGTGGTTTAGCAAGAAACCTAAGCTGTCGTTTCTTAAAGTTTGGGGCGGCGATGCTTATGTGAAAAGGTTTCAAACTGATAAGCTCGGACCCAAATCGGAGAAGTGCATCTTCATAGGATACCCAAACGAAATTGTTGGGTACACCTTCTATCACAGATCCGAAGGCAAATTCGTTGCCAAGAATGGATCCTTTCTAGAGAAGGAGTTTCTCGTGAAAGAAGTGAGTGGGAGGAAAGTAGAACTTGATGAGGTAACTGTACCTGCTCCCTTACTGGAAAGTAGTTCATCACAGAAATCTGTTCCTGTGACTCCTACACCAATTAGTGAGGAAGCTAATGATGATGATCATGTAACTTCAGATCAAGTTACTACCGAACCTCGTAGGTCAACCAGAGTGAGACCCGCACCAGAGTGGTATGGTAATCCTGTTCTGGGGGTTATGTTACTAGACCATGACGAACCTACGAACTATGAAGAAGTGATGGTGAGCCTAGATTCCGCAAAATGGCTTGAGACCATGAAATCTGAGATGGGATCCATGTATGAGAACAAAGTGTGGACTTTGGTTGACTTGCCCGATGATCGGCAAGCCATTGAGAATAAATGGATCTTCAAGAGGAAGACGGACGCTGATAGTAGTGTTACTATCTACAAAGCTAGAATTGTCGCAAAAGGTTTTCGACAAGTTCAAGGTGTTGACTACGATGAGAGTTTCTCACTCGTACCTATGCTTAAGTGTGTCCGAATCATGTTAGCAATTGCCGCATTTTATGAAATCTGGCAAATGGATAAACAAAACTGCATTCCTTAATGGATTTATTGAAGAAGAGTTTTATATGATGCAACCAGAAGGTTTTGTCGATCCTAAAGGTGTTAACAAAATGTGCAAGCTCCAGCGATCCATCTATGGACTGGTGCAAGCATCTCGGAGTTGGAATATACGCTTTGATGAGTTGATCAAAGCATATAGTTTTATACAGACTTGCGGTGAAGCCTGTATTTACAAGAAAGTGAGTGGGAGCACTACAGCATTTCTGATAAGTATATGTGAATGACATATTGTTGATCAGAAATAATGTAGAATTATTCTGCAAAGCATAAAGGAGTGTTTAAAAGGAGTTTTTTCAAAGAAAGACCTCGGTGAAGCTGCTTACATATTGAGAATCAAGATCTATAGAGATAGATCAAGACGCTTGATAAGTTTTTTCAATGAGTACATACCTTGACAAGATTTTGAAGTAGTTCAAAATGGAACAGTCAAAGAAAGAGTTCTTGCCTGTGTTACAAGGTGTGAAATTGAGTAAGACTCAAAGCCCGACCACGGCAGAAGATAGAAAGAGAATGAAAGTCATTCCCTATGCCTTAGCCATAGGTTCTATAAAGTATGCCATACTGTGTACCAAATCTATTGTATACCCTACCACTGAGTTTGGCAAGGGAGTACAATAGTGATCTAGGAGTAGATCACTGGACAGCGGTCACAGTTATCCTTAGTGGAATAAGGATATGTTTCTCGGTTATGGAGGTGATAAAAGGTTCGTCGTAAAGGGTTACATCGATGCAAGTTTTGACACTGATCCAGATGACTCTAAGTCTCAATCTGGATACATATTGAAAGTGGGAGCAATTAGCTAGAGTAGCTCCGTGCAGAGCATTGTTGACATAGAAATTTGCAAAATACATACAGATCTGAATGTGGCAGACCCGTTGACTAAACTTCTCTCACAAGCAAAACATGATCACACCTTAGTACTCTTTGGGTGTTAATCACATAGCGATGTGAACTAGATTATTGACTCTAGTAAACCCTTTGGGTGTTGGTCACATGACGATGTGAACTATTGGTGTTAAATCACATGGCGATGTGAACTAGATTATTGACTCTAGTGCAAGTGGGAGACTGAAGGAAATATGCCCTAAGGCAATAATAAAGTTATTATTTATTTCCTTATTCTCATGATAAATGTTTTTATTCATGCTAGAATTTTATTAACCGGAAACGTAATACATGTGTGAATACATAAACAAACAGAGTGTCACTAGTATGCCTCTACTTGACTAGCTCGTTGATCAAAGATGGTTATGTTTCCTAGCCATTGACATGAGTTGTCATTTGATTAACGGGGTCACATCATTAGGAGAATGATGTGATTGACTTGACCCATTCCGTTAGCTTAGTACACGATCATTGATTATTCTGCTATTGCTTTCTTCATGACTTATACAGGTTCCTATGACTATGAGATTATGCAACTCCCGTTTACCGGAGGAACACTTTGTGTGCTACCAAACGTCATAACGTAACTGGGTGATTATAAAGGTGCTCTACAGGTGTCTCCAAAGGTACTTGTTGCGTTGGTGTATTTCGAGATTAGGATTTGTCACTCCGATTGTCGGAGAGGTATCTCTGGGCCCACTCGGTAATGCACATCACTATAAGCCTTGCAAGCATTACCGAACGAGTAAAGAGACTTGCCGGTAACGAGATTGAAGTAGGTATTGAGATACCTACGATCGAATCTCGGGCAAGTAACATACCGATGACAAAGGGAACAACGTATGTTGTTATGCGGTCTGACCGATAAAGATCTTCGTAGAATATGTAGGAGCCAATATGGGCATCCAGGTCCCGCTATTGGTTATTGACAAGAGAGGTGTCTCGGTCATGTCTACATAGTTCTCGAACCCGTAGGGTCCGCACGCTTAACGTTCGTTGACGATATAGTACTATGAGTTATGTATGTTGGTGACCGAATGTTGTTCAGAGTTTTGGATGAGATCACGGATATGACGAGGAACTCTGGAATGGTCCGGAAGTAAAGATTGATATGTGGATAGTAGTGTTTGATCTCCGGAAAGGTTTCGGAATCCATCGGAAGGGGTTCCGGATGTTTCTCGAAATGTTTGGGCACGAGAACACTTTATTTGGGCCAAAGGGGAAAGCCCACGAGGTTTTTGGAAAGCGCAAAAGGAAGTTTTGCGGAGTCCAGGGGCTAGACGCCAGGGTCCCTGTCATGTGGGTCCAGACGCCGGGAACCCTGGCGTCTGGCCCTGGAGTCCGAGAAGGACTCTTGCCTTTCGGGTGAAACCAACTTTGTGGAGGCTTTTACTCCAAGTTTCGACCCTAAGGGTCAACATATAAATAGAGGGGTAGGGCTAGCACCCAAGACACATCAAGAAACACCAAGCCGTGTGCCGGCAACCCCGTCTCCTCTAGTTTATCCTCCGTCATAGTTTTCGTAGTGCTTAGGCGAAGCCCTGCGAAGATTGTTCTTCACCAACACCGTCACCACGCCGTCGTGCTACCGGAACTCATCTACTACTTCGCCCCTCTTGCTGGATCAAGAAGGCGAGGACGTCACCGAGCCGAACGTGTGCAGAACTCGGAGGTGCCGTGCTTTCGGTACTTGGATCGGTCGGATCGTGAAGATGTATGACTACATCAAGCGCGTTGATATAACGCTTCCGCTTACGGTCTACGAGGGTACGTAGACAACACTCTCCCCTCTTTTTGCTATGCATCACCATGATCTTGCGTGCGCGTAGGAAATTTTTGAAATTACTACGTTCCCCAACAGTACACGTCCATGCAGAGGCGAAATGCCTCTTTAATGCAAATAAACGAGTTCTCCCGGCAAGCTATCATGCCGGTGCCCTCTGCGCCTGCCGGAGACTCACATCTCCCGGGTTACAGACAAAGGGTCCAGCCCCTCGTCAATCTCCTTTTAGCAAAGGCTACTACGACCATTCTGTCCGAAGCAGCGTTCGGGCCAGGGATGGGAGCACCCGAGTTTAAAAGAGAGTGGCGAGGTTTTCTAATGCACAAGTCACATGTTACGAACATGAATTGGCAAGAGGTGAACTTTATCTATTTGGTTTGCCGGGGATCGCTGTGCCGGGCAGTCTTCCCAACTTCTTGCTGGAGCCGGGTCCTATGGTGGAATCGAGCGTCCTTGTCGTGGCTGGAAAGAAGAGAGCACAGGAGCATGGAACCTTGGCGGTCCATTAACATTTGTTGGAATCAAAAAACAATACAATATCCTGGACAAGCGTGTATATACGTATACACATAAACATGGAAATCAACGGGAAACTGTACATACTAAGGGTTTTCTTTCCCTGACTGCACATAGGGTTACATGCCTTGCCGGCAACTTCGCCTTAGGGGTAAAACTTGCGAAGATGTTCGATATTCCATCTAACATCCCAAAATTCTAAATTTTGGAATGTTATAATAAATAGATAGATTTGATTATTTGTTTGATTGTTGTGTGATTGATTGACTGAAAGTGAGTGAATTCGAAACTTTTTGAAAGTTAAATGAGAGGGAATAAAAGGACTTTCCCAAACTTTCATTTTGCATTTATGATCTCTGGGAATTCAAATTCTTTTCAAATACAAAACCCTGGAGAGAAGATGACATGACTTCTTCCATTTAAAGAAATGAAAAGGGTTTTAGAAAATATTTGAATTTCATTGGGAAATATTTCAAATTCAGAAACTTCAAGCAACTCAATGATTTTCATGAGGGAAGATGAAATGACTTCTTCAAAACATATGAAATATGAGTTGGGAGTTTAAAAGGATCAAATTCAAAGTCCTTTTGAAATTATTTTCAATTTTGAGTTATTTGGGTTTTATTCAAATTATTTTTCTCCAAAAATAAAATATATGGAAATCAGGGTAAAATGATTCCCTGCATCAGAAAATTGGAGAGAAATAAATTTGAGTTAATTTTGGTATTTTTTTTAAAAATGATTTTATTGGGTTTTATTGTAGCAGTAGCACTGTTTGAATTATTTGAATTTTTGTGGATTTTATTTGATGCTAGAAAAATGTTCATGTCGTAGAAAATCTTTTTCTGAAAATTTTGATATATTATATGCCTATATAATATTTTTATTTATTTTGTTTTTATTTTGTTTGTTAGTTTAAAAAAATCTATCTCCGCCGCCGAACTGGGCCGGCCCAACAGGCCGTGGCCCGGCCCAGCCGCGCTCGTCCACGACCCCGGGCAGGAATCCGGCTCCCGCACAGGAGCGCCGCCACTGGAGTCCGGCCGGACACCGCGTCCGCCTCCCTTGCTTCCTCCCCACGCCTCCCCGCCTATATAAGGCGAGGCCGGCCGCCTCTCTCTCGCATCACGTCGCCGCCCTCCCGCATCACCCCACCGCCGCTGCTGCAGATCGCCGCCGCCGCCGCGCTGCCGCCTGCTCGCCTCGCCGCTGCCCCGCGTCACCCGATCCGCGCCACCGCGCCCTCCGCCGGAGCTCCGCCGCCGTCCGCCGTCTGTCCCGCCGCTCGAGGCCGAAGCGGCCGCCGCCGCCGTTCGCCTCGACGCCGGAGCCGCTGCTGCCATCCGCCGCCGTCGACGCGCACCGCCACCTGAACTGGTATAAACCACCCGGTCCGGTTTTTTTAGGGTTTAGGTTTACTTCGGTTTTTCTTTAAAAAAGGTTTATTATTTAGTTTAGTTTATTTTGCGAGCGTTCATTAGTTAGGGTTTTGTAACGAACGGTTTTCATCGCATATGCTTCTGTAGCGAACGTTCGTTCGATAGGATTTTTCTTTTTATTTTTAGTTTTCGGCCAGGGACCTATCTGTGAATTTTTTCTTACAGTTTAGTCCCTGATCTTCAAACGAACACAACTTTTTACTCGTTTGTCCAAATCCAACGAAACCAACGCTCACTTCTTCATTATGATCCCCTCTATCCAGTAAAACAACTTGGACATGTTCTTGAAAGTTTTAAAATTTGATTTCAACCAGCTTTGTATTTGAACTCGTTTGATTGTAACTTGAGTTTCGTAGATCCGATTTAGTTGATTCTTTTTGCTTATCGAAGCTCTTGACCTAAACTTTCTTATAAGGCCAAATTCATATAATTTTGGTACTGTTAGAAATTGTTTTATGTTGCAAGAGTTATTTGCTTGGTTTTGATGTTTTCTGAATCGTATTCTTCGTTCTTTCCGATCTTTTGAGTGATTGCTTATGTGTGGTTACTATTGCTTGCTTACGATAGATTGACCGGAGTGTGACGAGTAGGACTATCAAGAGTGTTGAGTGCGAATCATCTTCATCAACAGTACAGGCAAGTAACACTTTGATCATACCTCTTCACTACCCAGTTTTATTGCATTAGATCAATCCTCAAACAATTGCATGGTTAGGATCTGATTAAATTGTGGGTTTGGGAAGTAGATGAGGTAGTACCTATTCACCTGTTTATTGTCAAACCTATGGGAGTTACTTCTACGTTGCTTATATTGCTATGCTATGCTCGTAGACGTGGTTTGGGTTTGAGTGTTTTCATGACAGATGTGAGTATTGCTAATTAATGGTTAACTTAAGGTGGCAACTTTAATACACATCTGGATGGATTGAGGCACCTGGGGAACCTAGTGTTGTCTGTATTTTTGGAAATCCCGGGGTACCGTGTGATTCTCCTATGGACTGCCACCCAGGCTCAAAGGGATCATAAGATTATTCATGCTAGAAACTTCCGTGTGCAGCCACATGCCATTATGGGCTCTGGCATAGTTGAGTAAGTTGTGGGAAACCTTTCCATGATGGGCTAGCAGATGTAGGGGATTGTAGGTGTACAGGCCTATCTATCGGTTAAGGGGACCTCTTCGGAAAAACTGTGTCTCGGTCATCCGTTTCTCAAACATTATGTAGTGCGAGAAATCCAACGGAGGAGATCGAGTCTTGTGGGGAAAAGTGCGCAAACCTCTGCAGAGTGTACAAACTAATCATGGTTAGCCGTGTCCCCGGTTATGGACATCTTGAGTATCTGGTTCTTGGATTATCATGTTGATCTCATCACTCTATAATTAATTTGTTGGGTTGTTAAAGATTACTTTTAATTGGGATTGAGATGGGGTTTACCATCCTCAATGTTTTTCAACCAAATTTGTAGTTAAATAAAATATATTCCTTTGCAGTAGGGAAAAATTGGCTTTTCGCAAAAACATTTTAACCATAGAGCTTTTCCACCAGCCAAATATGCATGTAGTGATAGCTATTAATCATCATTATCCTATGGTGTGAATTTGCCAGTACATTCAATGTACTAACCCTTTGTGGCTGCAACGTCTCATGTTGCAGGATTTCTTACGATGAGTAAGTGATACGTTAGGGTTATGATTTCTACAGTCAACTTTGTTGTTGGTGTTGATGGGAATCCACAACCTTGTTGTTACTTCCGCTATATGGATTGAGGTAATAGTATTTTACGTTATTTTATACATGTGATTTACCTTTGTTATAAATTCTCGAGTATTGTGTGTGTCGGCATACCGATCCAGGGATGACACTTTAAGCACAGAGACTTGACCGTCTGAGGTCGGGTCGCTACATTCCAGGAATTGCTCATCGGAATGCCATCTTCTGTCTCCAGGCGGACTGCGCTGGGCCTGGTGACTCATATTACCCAATAAGGGCCTTCCCACTTCGGCGTCAACTTGTTTGAACTCTTGGCGGATTGGATTCGCCGAAGAACAAGGTCGCCTTCCTCAAGGCTTCGGGCGTGAACCTTGTGGCTATGGTAGCGGCGCAAGGCTTGCTGGTAGCGAGCGGCTCGTACAGCAGCCTGAAGACGATCGTCCTCAAGGAGCGTCGCATCATCTTGGCGCAACTGCTCTTGCTTAAGCTCATCATAAGCGAGCACTTGAGGCGACCCATATATGAGTTCTGTTGGGAGAACTGCTTCTGCCGCGTATACCAGGGCAAAGGGTGTCTGGCCAGTGGCTCGATTTGGTGTCGTTCTGATCAACCAAAGAACCGTTGGCAACCACTGATGTAATATAACTTTGCAGTATTTTGAAATAGTGTGCGCTATCTTCCAGTTTATTTTTTCCTTGTATGTACACACCCTATGCTTAGTTGGATAGGTTTGCCGGCTCGTAAACTCGTGTTGTGGAGCTTTGAGGAACGGATCCTTAGCAGCCTGCTGGGGCGCTTGCTACCGGGCAAGCCACCTTGCCATTCTCGGCGCAGCCGCTTGAACTGTTGAGCGGACTCGAAACAGAACAAGGGCGTTGCCAATAGCGGAAGGGTTCCCTTGCGTGCAAGTTTTCCATACAAGGAGCAAAATCCTTCGAGGAAAATAACCCTATAGAAAGGAAATTGCTCAAGGTTTTGCGTGACTTAGCTTTTCGTCGCCACGCGAATCGTTGTTGCGGCTGCAGACGACACCGATCGCCTGGCTACTGGCACCAGAGTAATGGGGATGATTTTGCCCCCCTCTGCCGCCAGCGCCCGCCCTGTCACTTGCCCGCGCTGGCGCGGACCGACCGGCTCCAAACGAGCCGACCGCTGGGGCCGCCTTCTTCTTCGGAGCCATCGCGATGAAGAAGTCAATGTGCTAACTTCTAGACCAAATTTTCACAGCCTCACGCCCCCTACCTAGCACGCCAAAGATGTCAGGGAAAACGACACATATGGGATCCGGAGTACCCCTACTACGGTTGGTGGGGGTGAGGAGCTGCGCAAAGAGCAGGTCTAGCGACCAACGCGAGGGGATTTTTACCCAGGTTCGGGCTGCAAATGATGTGTAAAACCCTAGTCCTGCTTGTCTATGTTTATCTTGTGTTCTTCAGTTCCTAGACTAGCTACTATGCGTGCCCAGACCAAAAAGTCCGAATCCTTCCACAGTACGCCTCGGGCCTCCTTTTATATGTCAAAGGGGTCGCCATAGTGGCACATAGGAGGTGGAAAGTATCTATAGTGCACAAGTTTATCGCCTGACACCGTAGGACAAACGCATTTAATGCGCTGCCTACGTGCCCTCTTGCTTTATCGGGGACGGCAACAAGCTCGTCCCGCCCGTCGCCGCCTGGCCTTGCTTGGACGCGCGTCCAAGCTGACGAGGCATGCAGCGCCATGCTGGCTGGCTGGTCGTTGTGTTGGTGCGGTGATAGGGTCTTCACGAAGATCTGCATGCCACCACGCAGGTGCTTGACTAGTTGGCCTAGAAGCTGCATGCTGCCACGCAGGCGCTTGCCTAGTTGGCGGGCTGGTTGCCGTGTCAGAACGGTCGCGGGGCAGCGAAACTTTGGCAGGTGCGGGCCTGGCCGCGGCCCCGCAGATGCCCCCGGCAAGGGTCTTGCCGCGTTCTCGCGGCCGTCCTCGGCAAGGATCTTGTCGGGGGTCTTCGGCTGTCCCCGGCAAGGATCTTGCCGGGTGTCTTCGTCTTCTGGTTCTTATCTAGACTTGCAGGCCTTTGGTCTTCACAAAGATCGGCATGCTACCACGCAGGTGCCCCCGAGTCTTGGTCTCGACGTTGTCGATGGTGTCAGAACTCTCAGGCTCAAGGGTGGCGGCTTTGCTGGTGTTGGGCAAGTCGCCCCAGCAAGGCTCTTGCCGGGGCTATGTAGGCCGCCCCGACAAGGGTGTTGCGGGGGAAATCCATCGTGCCCCTTTGCTCTTCATGCCTCTGGCTTGAGTGTTGCCTTGGTAGTCTCATACCTTTCCTTCCTCTACCCCGCCAAGCATGGCTGCAGGTGTGGATACGACTGCCCGTGCACAAGTAAAGGGGTACAGAAAGCCCCTACTTTTGTACACCGACACCAAGTTTTGACTGGCCGCAGGTGTGATCCATTTAATGATCACAGGAAGTTGGTGTTTGGCTCCTCACTTTTTCAGGTTCCGTATATTATCATCTACACATTTGTAATCATAACCTGCATTTCTCATTTGTGCGCATAAGTTTTATATCATCTTGGAGTACACTTTGGGTACTAATATTATGTTATATGCTCAATGAAGAGTTCGTCCATGGATAGCCTACCAATGCTGCTGGATTCTGTCAAGATCTTATATATCGGAATGTTTAGTTTTGATCTGAACATAATTATTGACTTGTTGCGATGCTTTCAATCTCTGGAGAATTTATATATAAAGGTGATGATTTCATGCACATTGAAAGCCCGTATATATTGTACTAGAATTAACCGTTCAGTTGTCGCTCTTTCGACATACTCTTTTTTCAGACCTTAACTGTTTTCAATCTTCATGTCTACTTAGGCACTGCTAACACATGGAGAAAAACATATAACCAATCGGTGGCGTAAGAAGCACCAGGATTTTCTTAGTTCTCATGACATTCGTTTGAGGACAATAACGATGGAAGGATATGCATCCAACCAGGCAAACAGAAGCTTGGTCACATTCTTCCTGTTGAATGCGAGGTTACTATTGTCCATGAGGCTTAAGTTTTACAACAAGAGATTTCTCACAGATGGACACGTTGAACAGCAAAAATAAGTTTCAGGTGGACAAATGGGCTTCTAAACGTGCTCGGCTATTATTTATAACAAATTGTAGTCATCCTCCAATAGTTTTTTTGCACAACATGTTGATTTTATGGATCAGACCGATCCATTTGTTTGTGACTGCGAAAAAGAGTGGTTGGGTTAGATGTTATTGCCATGTTCAATCTGGGTTTTGTCTAAATTTGATGAACAATTAATCCTTGGGCTTTTTGTACCGTTTGTAAGCTTGAGTTACATGTTGTTGCCCTCGTACTCCCCTCTGCCTGCCACTACACTGCCGCATCTTCCACGACTCCTGTTCGTTCCCGTCCGAGGCCTCGTCGTCGTTCTCCGCCTTGGTTCGCTAGCTGTGCCCGCCGCTGTCTGGCGTTGTCAACATGGTCAACAACCGAGAGGAATCAGGAGATGACTGTACGTGGAGGGGCTGACAGTAGGGACCCACCAGGGTCATAGCATTACGCAAGCAGGTGCTTCGTTATTACAAGCCAAAAAAATACTTCCTCCTATTTGTTTGACAACTAGGTCCCAAGCCATTGTCAATGTAGTCAATAAACGAGAAAATTACACAACGAGCGGATAACACCAGGGAGCCAGCAGCTCGCCCAGTTGTTTTTTAGTTTTAGAGACGGAGCTCAACTGCGCGCTGTGAGGGAGCTGTGGCCCGCTAGCCCACACCTACGCTTTTATTTAAGCACATGACGAGCCCAGTTGATATCTTTTTCCTTTCTGAAAATGGCTAGCCCAGTTCTTTTTTTTTGGAGAATACCCAACCGAGGCCTACTTGCTTTTCTCAGCCCTGCTGGGCTGCAAATCTTTCAATACGAGGAGGGATGTAAGTAGTAAGAAATGGGCTTCCCCAGAAAATGGGCGGTAAGTTGTAAGAAATGGCTGTAAATTTTTAAACCAAAGCCAACCGACAATTACATTCAAATATCGTTTTTCTGGATTTCTCCACACTTATAAAAAGCAGAGTTGGTGATGATGGTGTGCCTGCCATCCTGCAATATAGGCCGTCCGATCTATATCTAACTGATAGGAAGGAAACTATGACAATTTACCCGCACTCCTCTCCACATTTGCAGATAAGGCTTTCCCTCATTCATCCTTTTCTCCCACAAGATAAACTACTCATACAAATGCATCTTGAAGTTCCGTGCAACGCATGGGCATCTTGCTAGTCAAGATTTTAAATTTCATTCATTTTTTGCGAAGAATTGTTTTTGAATTTTTTTATATAATTTTTAAAAATTATTTTTAACGTGACTCGAAATTTCGTGATTAAAAGAGTTCGGACCCCACCGAAATATGCAAAATTTCATTGAATTTTTTAGAAGTGCCCAGAATATGGTCTGTAATGCTAAGAAAATGAATATGGGCTTCAAAATATCTTTAAGAATTAGCAAATGGGCTATAAATTATTGAAAATAATGGCTAATGGGTTGTATGTTGTTTTCCACATATTTGGAGGCTGACTTCTGGGCCTACTAGGTTGACGATGACGCTGTCCTAAAAATATTTTGAAGCGTACGCAAGGCTTTGCCAACTTAGTCAACACGGAGCAGTGGTTGTTGGATGTCCATCCAACGGCCGTGCTTCTTTAATCTCTGATCTTCCTGCTCCAGCCGCCCAAACCAGTGCTGGCGGGACTGCCTGCTCCCTCTGTCGGTGTCAAAACCGGCGGATCTCGGGTAGGGGGTCCCGAACTGTGCGTCTAAGGTCAATGGTAACAAGAGACGGGGGACACGATGTTTACCCAGGTTCGGGCCCTCTTGATGGAGGTAATACCCTACTTCCTACTTGATTGATCTTGATGAATATGAGGATTACAAGAGTTGATCTACCACGAGATCGTAATGGCTGAACCCTAGATGTCTAGCCTGTATGATTATGATCGCCTCTACGGACTAAACCCTCTGGTTTATATAGACACCGGAGGGGCCTAGGGTTGTACAGAGTCGGTTTACAGAGGAAGGAATCTTCATATCCGAACGCCAAGCTTGCCATCCACGCAAAGGAGAGTCCTATCCGGACACGGGAGGAAGTCTTCTGTCTTGTATCTTCATGGCCCATTAGTCCGACCCACGTCACATAGCCCGGACGCCCGAGGACCCCTTAATCCAGGACTCCCTCAGTAGCCCCTGAACCAGGCTTCAATGACGATGTGTCTCGCGTGCAGATTGTCTTCGGCATTGCAAGGTGGGTTCCTCCTCCGAATACTTCAAAGTAGTCCTCGAACACAGGAAACGTGTCCGCTCTGCAAAACAAGCTCCACATACAGCCACAAAGAGTATAATATTAATAAGTCCCATCTACTGACATCTTTTGTAGTGAGATGCCACGTCTCTGCACGGTTATTATTTCGAACCGTTTTTTAGCCTCCCGCTCCACGTTTCGAGATGTGGTTTCCTTTGGCACGTTTTGTCGAAGCAGAGATCGTGTCCCCTTATCACGGAATCCTCATTAATATGGGCATGGGTAATCCAACCGTGTCGTTGGCGATCCCTTGGGAATATGCGAGCTTTAAGGCCCATGAGGAGGCATTCGATATTCATCACCCTTATAAAGGGGTACAGACCCGTCTTTCTCCCCCCACACCTACCTCTTCCTCAATCTTCCCAACCTCAGGCTCCAGCGCCCAGGATTTGATTTCTTCCATTGTTACCAGGCCCTCTAGTTATGTCCGGATCCATCTCCCAAGGTAGGTGGGAAGCCTCCTCGGTCACCGAGGAGGATATCGCGAAGCTTCGGAAGGCGAGATACCTGACTGCGGAAATCCTCCACAAGCTCCCTGCTGGAGGGCAGGTTATCCCCACACCAAAATCCAGCTAGAGGGTTGTATTCATCTCCCACTTCCTCCACGGGCTAGGGTTCACCCTTCACCCCTTCGTTCGCGGCCTCATGTTCTATTGTGGGCTAGATTTTCATGATCTAGCTCTGGATTCTTTCCTCCACATCTCGACGTTCGTCGTCGTGTGTGAAGCCTTTATCCGCATCCCCCCACACTTCGGCCTATGGCTCAAGACTTTTAATGTGAAGCCAAAGGTAGTTAAGGGGGAGCAAGCGGAGTGCGGCGGTGCTATGGTGAGAAAGCTTGCCAATGCTATCTGGCCAAAAGGTACCTTCACGGAAACCTCCAACTTATGGCAATAGGAGTGGTTCTATATCACCGAACCCCGCGGTACCAAATGGGCGACGGCCCCTCCGTATGTGCGAGTTCAATCCGGAAGGACCGCGGACCCTTCAGCAATTCTTCAGCACAACGCACGAAGGGATGTGGAAGCTATTCTTCAAGACTCGAAAGCAGTGGCCGGACACATCCGAAGACGTCGGTCTCGACTGCAACCATCCGGATACCTCAGTAAGCACCCAATTTCTGAACGCAACATGGTTGATTGTCCCATAGCAATGTACTGAGAGTTCTATCTTTGACCAGGGCTGGATAAAGAAGGCGGAATGAATCAGGTGTTCAGCTCCACTTCCTGAAGACGCGGCCGATCCCATTCTTGATGAGGATGCTGGTCCCGACGCCGTATCAAGTGCTAGCGCAAGATGACAAGAAGAAGAGCGAAGAGGCCGAAAGCGGCCTCCACTCTACAGGTATACCGGACACTATGTCCGGGGATACTGAAGGTCCCTCTTCGAAAGACGAAGGGGAAGGAGAAGGTGATATCCCCTCCCCTCATGGGAGGAAAAGGTCTGCCTCCGAAGACTTGGAGGTGGAAGCACCCAAGAGAGGGAAGGCATCCCTACCACATGGTTCGGGTTCCGAGGCCGATGTCGTCACAAGGCACCTCTCTAGGGACAAGCCCCTTGCCGAATCGTAAGTGAACAAGGATGCTCTAAACATATCCTGTTCCTTTTCGGGTTGCAGGGGTAACATTAAAATTATATGATTGCAGTTCGGTCCACAGTCCACCCCAACAGTCCTCCTCATCAGGGGACTTGTCTCCGGGGATGATGGAAAGCGAGACGCCTTCTCATGCTTCCTCACCCCTTAGGGCGAACGACTTCGAGGTGTCATCCCGGAGGATCTCCCCTGGCCGTCAAGCGGCGTGGGAGACAATGAAGACAGCGCCCGAGGGTGGTACATCGATCATCAAGAGCCCAGGGGGCATAGCCCCTACCGGGGCCACCAATGAGGGCTCCGAACTATCCAGCTTACAGCCGCAGATGACTCCAGGGTTGAGCAGGCGTACCCCTTTGAAGGGAATGCATACTCCCGCAGCAGCCTCCAGGAATTCGGAGGTGTCGGATACTCTGATGGGCACATTACAAAGTGTGTCCATCTCAGGGGAACATCGTACCTTAATGGGTTCGGTAGTTGAAAGGGTTCTGTCCGCGAGAAGTGGATTGAATGAAGCTTTCATGGGTCTGTTGAGAGGCTTCGAGGTATGCAATGTAATAGCTTAACTATTTTTTCATGCACAATGCGCCTGTGCATAGGTAGTAGCCCCTGATGCTCCGGTCGGCTTCCACAGGGAGGCGATAAGAGGATCAAAAAGATATGCTCAGGAAGTAACTTAGTTAATTTGAACACAGGCTGTTATGTCCATGGCAACCGCCCAAGCTACGGAAGTTGCACATCTAAAGCAGAAACTTGAGTTAGCGGATGAGGACATCACTCTTATTAACAGGCGGCTCGACGAGGCACAAGGTATGTGTTGGGTCAGCTTGTTTATGCATGTATACTAGTATGAGCACGAAGCTGGAAATCATATACTGTGACATGCATAACTGTAGATGGTGCTGCCGCAGTTGAGACCCTTCGGGTTGAACTTGCCCGGGCCAAGGAGCAGGCCAGAATGAGCGACGCGGCTGCCAAGAAGGCGGCTGCGGATTTAAAGGCCGAACAGGATGCTCAGCGCCAGTGCCAGGAGAGAATATCTACCATGGAGCGGGAGCTGAAGGATGCCACTAGCACATGCAAATCCCTCGAGGAGGATAACAAAGCCAAGGCAGCAAAACTCGACAAAGCCTTACTAGAGGCGAAGGAAGCGCGATCCGAATCTAGAGCGGCTCGGGAG
The DNA here is from genome assembly GCF_018294505.1 of Triticum aestivum. Lineage (NCBI taxonomy): Eukaryota > Viridiplantae > Streptophyta > Magnoliopsida > Poales > Poaceae > Triticum > Triticum aestivum. Next base: position 173,679,007 of record NC_057814.1, read on the forward strand.
GAGATCCGACAGGCTGGGGAGATAGCGGCTGGTAAGCCCTTTCTTTTACAGACTAAGTTCGGCGACCCAAAGTATGCTCTTCTTAACCAAATGTGGAGTTCTCCATACGCGTTCTTGGATCTGCCTAAGAGTGTTTCCGACGCGGCGCAGTTCTTCCAAGCACAGGAAGGACGTGCTGTGGAGAGGCTTTTCTATTCACAATTCAACGTGGCAAGGCGTCTGGCGCTGCTTAACGAACAGATGGCCCAGTGGGCCGAGCTACACAAGATGTCCGGAGCTGCCATGAAGGAAGCCATGGTCCGGCTATGGCCAACCGAACCTGTTCCGAGAAGCTATTTCGGTTTGGTGCAGCGGCTTGTCGATGCAGTGCCGCGTATTGACGCCATCAAGCGGTCGGTGTGCATAGAAGGTGCCCGGATGGCCTTTGCCCGAGTCAAGATGTACTGGGAAAAGATGAAGGCCACCGATGTTGCAACCAAGGGTCCGCCCAGAGGCAAGGACCATTGCACGCCGGAGCATTATTTGGAGGACGTCCTAGAGGGCGCCCGCTTGATAGAGGGTCAGTGCTCAAAGGATATTATATTTGAATAAATGTACCAGAATTGTGAAAACAATATTGTGATACATGAAAGCTGTTTTATATACCTTTGTTATTATTTCCTCCCATCCGGCCGTTTCTTATAACCTGAAAGATGCCAGTCGTCGGCTTCGGCCCCCTCGCATATAATACGGGGGTGTTCGAAATAGCACCTGATCACTCTTGACCCAGCGTCTTGGTCCGGAACGGAGGTGTCGGTGCGGCGAACTAGGCAATCAGACTATAGGGCTTTAACACCTTCACTTAGCCATATGAGTTTTACGGTGGGTCTACAATGTAGCCCCTGGTATGTATGCAGTTATCTGAATACGGTTGCATTACATAGGTGACCAGAATAAATGGTCCTTCGTGTAATATGGAAGGAATCACAAAAGATTCTAATAAGTCACCGAGTGGTTGACCAGCTCACGCCGCATCATGATGGTCAGTTTTCGGCTTTCTCTACTGAGGTGTTTGACCAGGTGAACCGGAAACACAATCGCAGTAGTTCTCCCTTTACTACCCTAGCCGATAAGACGGAACATAGGGTAGCAAGCACAGGAGCCGGGCAACCCAACTGTTGACCAAAGACATGATTCGGAGCTGATGCATATAATGCCAAACTCGTGACGCCGAAGTATGCTATAGAGCTGTTCGGACTTTTTCGGCAAACCATATGTTGCCGTATCAAGCCCCTGGTGATTTGTGCCGAGGTGTCTGCTTGAAACAACCGAAGAAGCCGAGTACGTTTGTATGCGGAAAAGCGAATACTGGAGACAGATTATGTTCACTAAAATCTGATTGATACGTCGAACGCAATCTTACACATTATGACACCACCACCCAGGCCATTTTACGTGCCAGGGGTCGAGGGCTGAGGAAAAAGGCTCTATACAGGTTTCAAATAGAGTTTTTGGTCTACAAAAAATCTTTTGGACCTCCTGTCGCACGTCTGCGCTGCCTGTGCCTCCGCAGAAAGGCTTCCTTAAAGAGAGCAATCCTTGGTTATTTGTAGGAAAGCCGGGCTCACAAAGAGTCCTTTTAGGTCCATAGAACGGACATGTATTGATTCACCTGTGGCAAAAAGATAAGAAAATAGTTAGAAAAGAGAAAAGGCTAAAGTCCGGATGAACCGCTTTGTAGGCCTGTCCGTATTATGCCTCCGCCGATGACCAAGGTACTTTGAGTGCATAATTATGCATGCGCGGTACAAACTCCGCAGGTATAAGAGGCGAACAACGGAGGCAGAACTGCTAATCCAACTCTAAAATTGGCCGGTCCTGTATAGTAGAGGACAGTGGTTTAATGACCGATGAGATATGCGGCTTGAGGGGGCAGCTTTGTACTTCGGCTGTGATTGCCACAGTGTGCCCCTCAGTGCGGAGGGAGCGTTGCATGTTTCCGTTGATCGTTATGGTGCCTCATGTACCGGGCATCTTAAGCTTTAGATAGGCGTAGTTTGGGACTGCATTGAAACAAGCAAAAGCGGTCTGCCCGAGCAGTGCATGGTAGCCAATGCGGAATAGGACAATATTGAAGATCAAGTCTTCGTGTCGGAAGTTTTCCGGTGAACCGAAGACGACTTCCAGTGAGATTGAACCTGTGTTGTGAGCTTCTAAGCCGGGTATTACTCCCTTGAAGGTAGTTGTGGTGGGCTTGATCCTTGAAGGGTCAATGCCCATTTTGCGGACAGTGTCTTGATAGAGTAAACTGAGGCTACTGCCGCCGTCCATGAGGACTCGTGTGAGATGGAATCCGCCGATAATTGGATCCAGGACCAGAGCTGCCGAACCTCCGTGACGGATACTGGTTGGGTGGTCCTTGTGATCAAAAGTGATCGAGCAGGCCGCCCATGGGTTGAATTTTGGGGCGTCCGGCTTTATGGCATGGTCGTCTCGTAGTTCGTGCTTGTGCTCCCTTTCAAAGGTATGTGTCGCGTATATCATGTTTACTGGTTTTACTTCGGGGGGAATTGTTTCTGTCCCCCGGTGCTCGGTAGGCGAGCCTCCTCTTCTTCACTGTCGCTAGGCGGCCCCTTCCTTTTGTGTTCGGCATTGAGCTTGCCGACCTGTTTGAAAACCCTACATTTTCTGTTGGTATGGTTAGCCGGTTTGTCGGGGCTGCCATGGATCTGACAGGGCCGATCTAGTATCTTGTCTAGGCTGGATGGACCATCTCTGTTTGCCTTGAATGGCTTCCTCCGTTGACCGGTTTTGGAGCCACTAAATCCGGCGTTGACTGACGTGTCATGGGTTCCTGCATTATTGTTGCGACGCTTGTCTTTATTGCGTCATGGCTTGCCATTGCCGTCCCTGACTTCAGAGGTGCCAGGATCGCTCGCGCTATTGCTTCTACGTGGGAGCCAGCTATCTTCTCCCACGCAAAAGCGGGTCATTAGTGCGGTGAGAGCTGCCATGGACCTGGGCTTTTCTTGGCCGAGGTGGCGGGCGAGCCACTCGTCGCGGACGCTATGTTTAAAGGCCGTGAGTGCTTCGGCATCCGGACAGTCGACAATTTGGTTCTTTTTAATTAGGAACCTAGTCCAGAGTTTCCTGGCTGATTCTCTGGGCTGCTGGATGATGTGACTGAGATCATCGGCGTCCGGAGGCCGGGCATATGTACCTTGGAAATTGTCACGAAAGGCGTCTTCCAAGTCTTCCCAGCTGCCAATGGAATTCTCTGGGAGGCCATTTAACCAGTGCCGAGCTGGTCCCTTGAGTTTTAGCGGGAGGTACTTGATGGCATGAAGATCATCACCGCGGGCCATATGAATATGGAGAAGAAAGTCCTCAATCCATACCACGGGATCTGTTGTTCCATCGTATGATTCAATGTTTACGGGTTTACACCCTTCTGGAAATTCATGCTCCATTACTTCATCAGTGAAGCAGGGGGGTGTGCGGCGCCTCTATATCGGGCGAAGTCGCGTCGTAGCTCGGATGGAGTCCGTCTGCGGTTTTCGGCCCGAACATGGTTATACTTGTCACGTCCGGCTAGATAGCCGTCGTTGCGCGCCGGGGCACGCCCTCGTGATCCGTAGATTGATCTGGTCTGACCTCCTCTATTTTCCAGGTCCTGCCACGGGTCATACGTATGTCCCCGAGCTGTTGTGTCTCTGCCTTTTTGGCGAGGTAGTATGGGCTGGTGTTCGACTTGAATTGCCGCTTTGTCCCGGCCACGTGGTGGTCGGTCAGCCGTGTTACGCGCTGATGGTACGGGCTCAAGCGCCTCGTCCTCGAATTGAGGTAGCAGTTTACGCTTCGGGTAACTTTTGGTTGGGCGCTCGAGGCCGTATTCCTCGGCTGCCAGGACATTAGTCCACCTGTCGTTGAGTAGATCTTGATCATTTTGAAGTTGTTGCTGCTTCTTTTTCAGGCTCCTTGTAGTGGCTATTAGCCAGCGCTTAAAGCGCTCCTGCTCGAGGGGTTCCTCAGGCACGATAAAGTCTTCGTCGCCGAGGCTCACCTCATCCTCGGAGAGTGGAAGATAATTACTATCCTCCGAGTCTTTGTTTATAGCCTGTTCATCAGGGCTAACTTTCCCATCTTCCCGATCGTCCTATTCGGAGGTTGGCTCGACGGGGTCTTCGGCGTCTTCCGGAGTATTGTTGTTTCTCGTGCCGGTATTGCTGTCTTTTCCACGGCGTGATTTAGAGCAGCACCGCTGACGCCGACGCTTTGGTTGTATCTCAGGAGGTTTATCCTCGACTAGATTTTTCTCGTTATCGTCGTTACCCTCTTTGGGTGTGTCCACCATATACACGTCATACGAAGAGGTGGCCGTCCAACATCCGATGAACGATGGGTTTTGGGCCTGCTCTTCTCCGGCATCGTCGTCCATACCGTCGATGTCTTCGGAGCCGTAATCGAGCATGTCAGTTAAGTCCTCGACAGTGGCTATGGAGTGGGTGGTGGGTGGGACGTAAAATTCTCCGCTCTCAGCCCCTAGTCCGGGTTGGGCGTAGTTTGGACATTGCTCCTCTGTAATGACGAGGGATCGCATCAAGTCCAGAGCCTCACTTAAAGGCGAGGTTTGGCCGGGGAGAAGAGAGTTTGTGGAGTACGGCGGGAAGGAGACTCCTTGGCCAAGCTCACACGACGCTGACTTCGAGGGTTCGGAGCCAGTGTCCCGAGAGGAATCCGGTTTCATGATGGTTGCCAGTGACACTATTTCCTCCGGCACTCCCGTACTGGGCTTAGTGGCCGCAGATAGTCCGGCGGGCTCAGGAATCCCGTCTTCGGACCTGGTAATGCGCTCCGGATCTAAGGCCAGAGCGGAGGTTGGGGTCGTGAACCCTTGGAAGATCAAGTCTCCTCGGATATCAGCGACATAATCCAGATTTCCAAAACTAATCTGGTGACCTGGGGCGTAGCTGTCGATCTGCTCTAGATGGCCAAGCGAGTTGGCCCGCAGTGCGAAGCCGCCGAATACGAAGATCTGGCCGGGGAGAATGACCTCCCTCAGGGCAGCATCGTTGTAGATGATTGACGGAGCCATCAAACCTTCTGATGACGACACAGCGGAACTCTCAATGAAAGCACCAATGTCGGTGACAAAACCGGCAGATCTCGGGTAGGGGGTCCCGAACTGTGCGTCTAACGTCGATGGTAACAAGAGACAGGGGACACGATGTTTACCCAGGTTCGGGCCCTCTTGATGGAGGTAATACCCTACTTCCTACTTGATTGATCTTCATGAATATGAGGATTACAAGAGTTGATCTACCACGAGATCGTAATGGCTAAACCCTAGATGTCTAGCCTGCATGATTATGATCGCCTCTACGGACTAAACCCTCCAGTTTATATAGACACCGGAGGGGCCTAGGGTTGTACAGAGTCGGTTTACAGAGGAAGGAATCTTCATATCCGAATGCCAAGCTTGCCATCCACGCAAAGGAGAGTCCTATCCGGACACAGGGAGTCTTCTGTCTTGTATCTTCATGGCCCATTAGTCCAGCCCACGTCACATAGCCCGGACGCCCGAGGACCCCTTAATCCAGGACTCCCTCACCCTCCTCCCATGGTTGGCTGTGCTGCCACCAGGCCATCCCTCTACCCACCCGCACATCTTGTTAGTTTCCGGCGACGTCAGCATCACCCCGCAGCTGACCAGTCAGCACTCATACTCCCCTCGGCGTGGGCATCCGCTGTTGTGGGTTCGCCGGCTCCGGGTCATTCACTTCCTGGGCCCCGCCCTCGTCCACCGCATTTGTGCTCTCGGCGCGGCGTGGTCAACATGGTCAACAAACAACAGCCATCGGAAGAGTGATGTAAGTGGAGAGGTTGACAATAGGGACCCACACAAGCAAGTGCCTCCTTATTACGCGTAAAATAATGATTCCTCCACCTGACAGCTGGGACCCACCAGAAGGGCCTCTATATTTCGTGAAAAAACGTTCCTCCCGCTGATAGCTCGGACCCACCAGCTATATCTTCGCACGCAAGGAAGTGCCTCCTTATTACGCACAATAAATGAATACTCCCCTTACTAGCTGGGACCCGCCATAGTGGGAGGCTGACTTCTGGGCCTACTAAGTTGACGCGGACGGAGGGCTTTGTCAACTTAGTCAATATGAACGGTTCTAGCTCCGGTGACCGTACGATGTCCATCCAATGGCCGTAGTGCTTCTTCAACCTCTAGTCTTCTTGCTCCAGCCGCCCAAACCAGCGCCGGTCGTGCCGCCTGCTCCTGCCTCCCGTGGCCGGCTGTGCTGCCGCGGAGGCCTCACCGCCCCCTACTGCTCCCACCGCTGGCTAGGCCATGCCTTACTCACCCACACCCCCTGGTATTCTGCGGTGACCGAAGCCTCACACCATAGCCGAACCAATGAACCCTCGTAGTCCGCTCCGCGTGGGCATCCACTGTCGCGTCTTCCCCGGCTCCGTGTCGTCCCCTTCCTAGGCCTCACCGTCGTCCACCGCCTTGGTGCTCTCGGCGCGGCATGGTTAATGTGGTCAAGGAACAACTTCCATCGGAAGAGTACTGTATGTGGAGAGGCTGACAGCTGGGTCCACGGTTGCAGCAAGGAAGTGCCTCCTTATTACGCGCAAAATAATGATTCCTCCACCTGACAGCAGGGACCCACCGGATGGAACACCGTATTTCGCAAATCAAACGTTTCCCCCCTGACTGCTGGGACCCACCAGCTACATCTTTGCATGAAGGAAGTGCCTCCTTAGCCTCCCTGATAGTCGGGACCCACCTGTTCGAAGCGTACGTAGCGTTGTCATTCTGGTCGCGAACGTGTACATACATACTGGTCGATCGGTCTGTCTGCAGGCTGCAGCGATGAACCGTGGCCGAGTAAGGAAGGGCATGTGTCGTATTAGAGGTGCGGACATAGCATGTCAAGCAGTCCAGTCAATATCGTGTACACGTACATACATCCAGGGTGCAAAAAAGTAAATACGGACACATACGTACATACGGGCGGGGTCTCGAACGCCTACTCGCGCATACGTACGGCCAGGGCTCGAGTACATGGAGAGGCATCGACGATGTCCAGTTCATCGGCAGCCAACCGGCTGGGTTAGAACGCAGAAACTGCATCGTCGTGTTCATCGAGAGGCAACGGAATGCCTCGTGTTCATCAGGAGCCAACCAGCTTGGACGGAACAGCCGAAACGAGGCCTGGCGTACCGCAGAATGGAGGAACCGGCCTTGTGTTCGACCGCCTATGGTCGAAACGGGATCCTATTCACCGGGAGGGGTGTGGCGTACCACAAACCGGAGGAAACAGGCTTCTCTTGGACCTCCTACGGTCGAAATGGGGTCCTGTTGATCGGGAGGGGTGTGGCGTACCGCAAAACGAAGGAAACGGAATTCTCTTCGACCTCCTACGGTCGAAATGGGGTCCTATTCATCGCGAGGGGTGTGGCGTACCACAAAACGGGACTCCACAGGCTACTGTTCATCCACCGTGTACTGCCTCCACGGGCTACTGTTCATCCACCGTCGACCTCCTCCATCCTCCACCTGCGACTGTTCATCCACGGTGTCTCCCTCTTGCCTCCACCAACTACTGTTCATCCACGGGCTCCTGTTCATCCAGCCTCCATCGCTCCTCCACCGGCTACTGTTCAACCAACCCTCTCCATGGGGTCCTATTCAACCACCCCTCCACGCGCTACTGTTCATCCATCCCTCCACTTGCTACTGTTTAACCAGCCCTCCACGGGGTCCTGTTCATCCACCCCCAACCGGCTCGATCGGGTCCTGTTCATCCAGCGGCAACGGCCTCTACTACCACGGGGTCCTGTTCATCCAACACCCATCGGGAACAGTTCATCCAACCCCCAACAACGCTCACTGCTCATCAAGAGGCGGCAGGTTCGATCGGGTTCAGTTAACAGCCAGATCGATCGATCGCTCGGGTTCAGTAACGCGTAACCTATAGTGCAATCGCTCAGGTTCTGTAGGCGAACGCCTCGCTTGGGTTCAGTTAGAGCCCAACGCCTCGCACCCACACGTGTACATGTATGAGAGAAACGCGCATCGCTCGTCCCCGACCACCCACCGTAACCGGGAACTCCCCGATATTTTTCCTCGCCCTCGCTTCTACCACGGTTTTTTCTGTCATGGACGGCCCAAAGAATGTCATGCAGCTGCGTCTCCAGCCGGCCCAGGACGAAAAGCCCATTTTCTATCATGATTTTTTTCATAGAAGTAGGAGCCCACCACATCTATGATGATACCGAGTTTTCTCACAATTATCATCATAGAAGTGTCATAAGCATGACAGATTTTTTTTTCATTCGGCCCAAAATGTCACGTATGTGTCTTTTTTTGTAGTGTTAGGATCAAATTCATAACTTGTGCATATTGCCATTACTATTATCAACTCTCAAAATGATATAAGTGAAGCATGAGTGCAACTATTTCTTTAAAATATAACCACCGCCGTGCTCTAAAAGATATCCGTGAAGTACTAGAGCAACTGCCTATCTCAAAAGATATAAGTGAAGCACATAGAGTATTCTAACAAATCATGAATAATGTGTGTCCGTCTCAAAAAGGCGTGTCCAACAAAGATGATTGTGGCAAACTAAATAGCAAAAAAGCAAAGACTCATATAATACACGACGGTCCAAGCAAAACTCATATCATGTGATGAATAAAAATATAGCTCCAAGTAATTTACCGATAGTTGGTAGAAGAAAGAGGGGATGCCTTCCGGGGCAACCCCAAGCTTAGATGATTGGGTGTCTGATACGTCTCCAGCGTATCTATAATTTTTGATTGTTCCATGCTGTTATATTATCGTTCTTGGATGTTTTACAATCATTTTGTAGCAACTTCATACCATTTTTTGGGACTAACCTATTGACATTGTGCCAAGTGCCAGTTGCTGTTTTTTTGCTTGTTTTTTACTTCACAGAATATCCCTATCAAACGGAGTCCAAACGTAGCAAAACTTTTTGGAGATTTTTTTTGGACCAGAAGACAACTTGGGAGCCAAGGAAGCACCTGGGGGGAGGCCCGTGGGGCCCACAAGACACCAGGGCGCGCTAGAGGCCCCTGGCACGCCCTGATGGGTTGTGGGGCCCACGGGGGTCTCCTCCACCGCCTCTCAACTCTATAAATACCTAAATATTCTAGAAACCCTAGGGGAGTCGACGAAACACAATTCCAGCCGCCGCAAGTTCCAGAACCACGAGATCCAATCTAACACGATCACGAAGGGGTTCATCATCCTCATTGGTGCCTCTCCGATGATGCGTGAGTAGTTCACCATAGACCTACGGGTCTGTATGCAGTAGCTAGATGGCTTCTTCTCTCTTTTTGATTCTCAATACAATGTTCTCTTGGAGATCTATTTGATGAAATGACATTTTGCGGTGTGTTTGTTGGGATCCGATGAAGTTCGAGTTTTGGTCAGATCTATATCCATGAATATTATTTGAGTTTTCTTTGATCACTTATATGCATGATTATTTATAGCCTCGTATTTCTTCTTCGAATCTTTGGTTTAGTTAGGCCGACTAGATCGATTTTCTTTCAATGGGAAGAGGTGCTCTGTGATGGGTTCGATCTTACGGTGTCCTCACCCAGTGACAGAAGGGGTAGCGAGGCACGTATGTATCGTTACTATTAAGGATAACAAGATGGGGTCTACTCCTACATGAATAGATCTTGCCTACATCATGCCATCGTTCTTATTGCATTACTCCGCTTCTCCATGAACTTAATACACTAGATGCATGCTTGATAGCGGTCGATGTGCGGAGTAATAGTAGTAGATGCAGAATAGTTTTGGTCTACTAATCTTGGACGTGATGCCTATATATTGATCATTGCCTTGGATATCATCATAATTATTTGTTCTTCTATCAATTGCCCAATAGTAATTTGTCTACCCACCATGTGCTATTTTCTCGAGAGAAGCCACTAGTGAAATCTTCGGCCCCCGGGTTGATCTTTTATCATATTGCTTTCAGATCTATCTTTTACCATATTTATTTTCAGATGTATTATTCTAAAATCCCCAAAATACCTTGCTGCACTTTTTCTTTAGTTATTTTATTTCGTCTCTTATTCAGACCTATTTATCCAAACACATACAATTTAATCTATCTTTTTACCGAGGAGGGATTGACAATCCCTCTTACGCGTTGGGTTGCGAGGATTTGTTCTTTGTGTGTAGGTACCGTCTACATAGTGTTGCTTGGTTCTCCTACTGGATGATATCTTGGTTTCATAACTGAGGGAAATACCTACGGTAGCTATACTGCATCATCCCTTCCTCTTTGGGGAAATACCGACAAAGTTTCAAGCCGCATCAAAAGGAATTTCTGGCGCCGTTGCCGGGGAGACATCATCAACTTCTATCAGGTTCCTAATCAGAAATCTCATCTCCTTGCAATTTACATTATTTGCCATTTGCCTCTCATTTTGATCTCCCCCACTTCACAAAAAATTGCCGTTTTATTCGCCTTCTGTGGCACCCCGGCTCAGAGCAACCGGTTTACCTTGCATTGCCAGCCCAGAGATCATATCTTTTGGCAACACACAACAACTTGGTACAGAAAGATAACCACTTTATTGATACTTTGCGGGAACATAGGTTCGGTAGTACATCAAGTAGCAAGGACAAGCGGCACACACGGTGCTGCACATATGTACATTATTTAGTGAACATGAAGAGGGCCTCGAACCCAACGATATAGCTAGGCGGCTACGGAAAAATGATGTAGAAGGACTCCATCTCACAGGGACACTGATGTGGACAGGGCCTAGACTGCGATGCACGATGCAACTCCAACTCCGGTACGGCTTCTCCTGAAACTGGCATGACACGCCAGCTCAGTACTTTGAATGTACTCGCAAGCTCACAACAAATAAGGCAACAGTGGCAAACAATAACATCATAATTAAACAGGTTATATGCAAGAATATGACATGCTACTCATGAAATGACAGTGCTTGCAAACAGGGTCTCTCGGACCCACTTACCATCTTGGTTACCTCGTAACCACGAACATCATCTTACCATGGTGTTCACCTCCGGATCACAAAAGAAACCATCTCGATGGTTCCAACAACTTCACCATCATATCATGTGCCACAAGTATAACTTTAGTGTGCAGGTTAATTATTTCTGTTGACCCACGGTGTGGCCTACTACGAACTGTGTCCATGACCGAGCACGCGGCTATTGATAGATTAAACACACTCTGCCGAGGTTAGTACACTGTACCCACACCACAGAACCCATGGCCTCTAGCTCCCATTCGGGTGGACCAACGGCGCTCCAACAGATCCAATCTATTTCCATGACACTCTCCCGGCCACTCCGACCAACTCCCCTTTTGGGCTAAGTCATGGGTGGCCCCGATGCCACTTCGGACATCCAACGGCCACCGTCATGGCAAAACAATACGATCCCAAACGGGGACAATGGTACTAAAACAACTACGGGCGCTATACCTACCTACTAGGCCAGGGTAGCGCAAGCGCATAACCTTCCCTAGTTGGAGGCACCGGCGAGAGGCATAACAACAGACCGAGAAAGGGCCTTCCCATAAAGGCAAATGTGGTTGCACTAGGAAGCTCGATTCGGTGGCACCATGACTCGATCAACAGCATGTTCAAGTTGAATTATGATCATGTTTTAACTTGCAATGAAATATATCCGAGCCATAGTATGCCATGAAAATTCAATGATACACATATGCACCATTTCAACATAGAACCTACATATGCTCATGATCATATTACTCTACTGCATAAGCTTGACCAAACAACTCAAGTACCACTAAAAACACAGTAAGCATAGCATGAATATGAAACTAACACATGTGAGATTATTTAAATAACTATATGCATTATATAAGTTCAAATTCAAGTAAAAAACATAGTCATTGAAATGTCATTCTTGCAAATATTTGTGATGGCTTGCCTTAGTTCAGAGGAGGGTCACAATCCTCCTGGTTCTCCTCAAGGCAGCGAGATCCTTCTAAAAATATTAAAATGGCATAAAGAAAATGTCACATAACACATTTAAATGCACCAGAAAATATCTACAGCAAGCAAAAATCTCAAATTTTGCATGCTGATAGAGGAGCTCAGAACAAATCCAATGCAAAAATAATCAACTGATTTGGACTTGTAGAATAAAAGTTATAGATGGTCAAAGTTGGGTCAATTTTTTGATTTAAAATGAATTTCAAAATAAATAGAAAAGGGTAACGTCGAGGACGTATTTTTGGATTACGCCTCCACTTATACCACTTCAGGGAGAGAAAGAGACTGGCGGGTGGGCCCCTCTGCCAGGGTTAGAAGAGAGAGAGAGAGAGAGAGAGAGAGAGAGAGAGAGAGAGAGAGAGAGAGAGAAGCAGGGGATGATGGCTCTGTCGCCGGTGGTTCTCCGGCGAGGAGGCCACGGCTGCCGCCGACGAAGGGATGGATGCACGTGCCTCGGCACGGCGAACACGTACGTACCCGTAGCATGGTCGAAGGTGGACGGAGGGCGGTGCAGTGCTCTTCTCCAGAGGCGGCGGCGGAGGGGGCTCGTCGGAGTTAGCGTGTCCAGCAAGGTAGATGGGCTCCAGCTGCATCGTCTAGACCAGGAGGAAGCCACGAGCACGCCGGAGAAAGCAGGACGCCGAGGGGGATCGGCGGCAAGCTCCGTTGCAAAACGACGGCCAGAGGCCCACCCGGCCTTGTCGCAGTCTTCTACTCGATGATTTGAGGTCAGTGGAGGTGTTTGGGATGGCCAGAGAAGCTCGGGGAGTGCCCTATATATAGGCGGGGGCGGGACAGGGGTCAAGATCACCTGAGAAGACTCTGGAGCGGCGAGCGGCGACGAATGGGGCTCAAATTTATGGGAGGGGTCACTGGAGCTCATGCGAACATAGTGGAGGGGTGGTGCCAAGCGCAAGACGCGGGAGGGAGACAGCACAGGCACATGGGCGCACTGTGCCCTCTGCTCTGCCGTGTCCATGTCTGCAGCGGCTGTCGCCGGCGTCGGGGAGCTCCAGGGAGAGGTCGGGGGGACGAGTCGAGATAGACGGAGGTGATTGACATGCTGGAATGGCCGGAGGCGGGCGCACGGGCTGAGCACTGGCACTGCCGGCGCTCAGAGCGCGTCGAACGCACGCCAGGCACCCTAGACTCACGCGGTCACCGCGTGCACTGGTGCAAGGCGGTGCGCCCGAGTGGTGAAATCATGTGTGGGATCTTGTCTTTGCAGGGTTAGGTCACTCTGTGGTGTTGGATCATAGCCAGGTCGACCGGAGGTGACTAGAGCTTCCTAGTAAGTTTCTGGACAGAAACTATTGATGCCATTTGAGAGAAATCTAGAAGGAGTTAGGGGCTGAAACTTTGGGGTTAAGGGTTTTTTAGGAGTGTCATCAAGCTATAAAAATCTCAGCTCGAGGAGATCAGTCAAAAATATAGTCAAAAATATACTTCCTTCACGAAGTACCATTTCTGACTTGGATAGAAATGATTTTCTAGAGAAAAAATATTCCACATGACCATAGTATATTTTTGCATAGGATGATGAGGCATGGTCCAAAGAATATTTGGGAATTTTCTCAGATTTTTGGGAGCAAGAAAAATAGGGGTTGCTTTGGAGTAGAAGTGAAAATCATTCATTTTCAAAGGGAAATCAATACTTTGCCTTTGAGAAAAATATTCCCATGGCAATATTGTGAGATATAAGAGCAAGAGATGTTTCTGGGAGTGAGTGGAGTCACTTGCGTGAAAATCAAAATAATACCCAAGTGCTAAGTCCAAATGAGTTAATTCAAAAACTCAGATTCAGACCAAATTTGCAATAAATTTGAAAGAAAGAAAAATAGCAAAAACCAGGGTGTCACACCTTCTTTTTCGTTCGCCTCTTTCTCGTCAAATCTCTTGTTTGCTTGCAATCCTATTTGCATACTCATGATGTCTCAAGAAAATACCAAATTGTGTGATTTTTTCAATGCCAATAATAATGATTTTATTAGCACTCCGATTGCTCCTCCCGCCACTAGTGCGGAAACCTGCGATATTAGCGCCGCTTTGTTGAATCTTGTTATGAAAAAACAATTTTCCGGTACTCCTAATGAGGATGCCGCGTCTCATCTAAACACATTCGTAGAATTGTGTGATATGCAAAAGAAAAAAGATGTGGACAATGATATTGTGAAGTTGAAATTGTTTCCTTTCTCCTTGTGGGATCGTGCAAAAATTTGGTTTTCTTCTTTGCCTCACAATAGTATCGATTCTTGGGATAAGTGCAAGGATGCTTTTATTACTAAGTATTTTCCGCCCGCGAACTCAAATCATGAATTTTAAGCAATTTGAGCATGAACATGTTGCACAATCTTGGGAAAGAATGAAATTGATAATAAGAAATTTTCCTACTCATGGTTTGAATCTTTGGATGATCATACAAAAGTTTTATGTGGGATTGAATTTTGTTTCTAGAAATCTTTTAGATTCCGCCGCGGGTGGCACTTTTATGGAAATTACTTTGTGTGAAGCTACTAAATTGCTAGATAATATCATGGCAAATTATTCACAATGGCATACTGAAAGACCACCTACTAGTAAGAAAATTAATTTGGTTGAAGAAATTAGTACTTTGAGTGAAAAAGTTGATGCTCTTATGAAACTGGTTGGTAGTAAAAATGTCCTATTGATCATAATGATGTGCCTTTGTCTACTTTGATTGAGCAAAATAGTGATCCCATAGATGTGAATTTTGTCTCACGAAACAATTTTAATAACAATGCTTATAGAGGTAATTTTAATCCTAGGCCTTTTTCCTGGAAATTCCTCTAATAATTATGGCGGTTCCTATGGTAATTCTTCTTACAATAATAATAGGAACCCCTCTGATCTTGAGAGTAATATTAAATAATTTATCAATTCTCAAAAAGTTTTCAATACTACGATAGAAGAAAAGTTGAATAAGATTGATGATATGTCTAGAAGCATTGATAGAATTTCCCACGATGTAGAAAATCTCAAGTTAAAGTTTTTCCACCTAAGGTTGATGTCAATGAATCAATTAAAGCTTTATATGTTTCTGTGGATGAAAGTAAGAAAAGAACCGCTATGCTTAGAGCTAAAAGAGAATTTTTAGAAAGAGTGTTTTCTAGTGATTACTTTCATAAAAATGATGAAGATCTTAAAGTGATTGGTGGTTATTCAATTGATTCCTTGTTTAGTAAAATTAAAATTGATGATAAAGGGATTGAAGAAGAGTCAACTTTAGCTAGAGGGTGTACCAATGATTCAGAGGGTGAAAATCTTGATGATTTTTTTTTGATAAAAGTGGGTTTGGAGAGGTTAAAACTTTAACTAGTGATGTGCCCACTCTTTTAGATCACAAAGACTTTAATTATATAGTTGCTCTTTGATTGAATGTATTTCTTTGTTGCAATCCATGATAAATTCACCCCATGCTTATGAGCAAAATAAAGCTTTCACTAAACATATTGTGAATGCTATGATGAAAGCTTTAGAAGAGAAGTTGGAATTAGAGATTTCAATTCCTAGAAAATTACATGATGAATGGGAACCTACCATTAAAGTCAAGATAAAAAATTATGAGTGCTTTGCTTTTATGTGATTTGGGTGTTAGTGTTTCCACAATTCCGAATTCTCTATGTGATGTGCTTGGTCTTACCAATATTGAAGACTGTTCTCTTAATTTGCACTTGGTGGATTCTACTATTAAAAAGCCTTTGGGAAGGATTAATGATGTTCTTATTCTTGCAAATAGGAACTATGTGCCCATAGATTTTATTGTTCTTGATATTGATTGCAATCCGTCATGTCCCATTATACTTCGTAGACCGTTTTCACGAACTATAGGTGCCGTGATTGATATGAAAGAAGGCAATATTAAATTTCAATTTCCACTAAGAAAGGGTATGAAAAATCCCTAGAACAAGAATTAAGCCACCATACGAATCAATCATGAGGGCAACCTATGGATCAAAAACCAAAGATGACAATACTTGAATCTATGCATTATGCCTAGCTAGGGGCATAAAACGATAGCGCTTGTTGGGAGGCAACCCGATAAATAAAATTTTTTTTGCCTTTTTATTTCTGTTCTTGAGTGTTTTCACAATTATGCTACTGTTATGATTGTGTTTTTTTATGTTTTATTTAGTTTATGTGCCAAGTAAAGCCTTTGGGATAATGTTTGGTGATAGTTGATTTGATCTTGTTGAAAAACAGAAACTTTTGTGCCCAGTAGTAGAATTTTAAAAAATCACAGAAACGTGTTTTTGCTCTGAATTGTTTCCACAAGATTTATATACAAATTGCCGACGTTGTCCTAATTTTTCAGAATTTTTGGAGTTAGAGAAGTATGGCTAGAGTTCAGATTACTAAAGATTGTTCTGTTTTTGACAGATTCTGTTTTTGTTGCATTGTGTGCTTATTTTGATGAATCTATGGATTGTATCGGGGGGTATAAGCCATGGTAAAGTTGGAATACATTAGGTATAATGCAATAATAAAATATGAATGGGTTTGCAATAGTACTTAGAGTGGTGATTTGCCTTATTATACTAACTGATCACACAAAGGTTTTTTTAAGTTTTGTGTTATTGAAGTTTTTAAGTTTTGGGTGAGATCATGATGGATGAAGGAATAAGGATTGAAAAGAGCCTAATATTGGGGATGCCCATGGCACCCCAAGTTAATATTCAAGGAGAACCAAGGAACTAAGTTTGGGGATGCCCCGGAAGGCATCCCCTCTTTCTTCTAACAACCATCGGTAATTTTACTTCGAGCTATATTTTTATTCGTCACATATCATGAGTTTTTCTTGGAGCGTCTTGTATTATGAGTCTTTGATTGTTTTTATTTTTAGTTTTTCACAATTATCCTTGCTGGACACACCTATTTGAGAGAGCCAAATAGATGCTATGATTTGTTAGAATTGTTCTATGTGCTTCACTTAAAAAAATTTAGCTATGGAATTGCTCTAGTGCTTCACTTATATCTTTTTGAGCACGGTGTGCTTTAAATTTATTGAATAAATACTCTCATGCTTCACGTAGATTTATTTGAGAGTTAGTAATTTTTTGAAGAAATTCTCTCATGCTTCACTTATATTATTTTGAGAGATGAAAATGTTATGCTCATGTTCTTCACTTAAATTTGTTTGAGCTTGTCAAAAGCAATTGCAATGTATGAAACTAGTCCCAAAGTGATAGATATTCAAGAGGGATATAATAAAAACTTTCATGAAGATCATTGGATAAAATAAACTTGATTTGTTGTAATAGTTTTGAGACATGATGATAGTAATATGTGAGTCATGTTGATGAGTAATTATGCTTTAGTAAGAATATTGGTGTTAAGGTTTGTGATTCCCTATGCAAGCACGAAAGTCAATAGTCATGCAATGAAATTACATCCTACTGGTGGTGCATTATTCGGTGTTAGTTATACTTAATGCTTGTTTATGTGAGTTTTCGTTTCTTGGTTGGTTGCTTCTCAATCTTTTTGCTAGCCTCCACTTGTACTAAGTAGAAATACTACTTGTGCATCCAAAATCCTTAAACCAAGTTTTGCCATATGAGTCCACCATACCTACCTATATGCGGTATTTTCGTGCTGTTCTAAGTAAATTTTTATGTGCCAACTCTAATTTTCAAAATGAATTGCAGGGGGTGGCCAATATTTTCCATGCTAGATGTGTTATTCTCAAGATGCGTGTTTATTCACTTCTCATTCCACGAGAGTGTGGCGGTAATAGGGATGCCGAGTCCCGAAATGAAAAATAAATTTACTTTATGTTGTCAAATAATAAATTCCTTGAAAAGTGTTGGTATGGAAGGGACCCGTGGATACGGCTAGCCATGGACTGTGAAGGAATGGTGGAAAAAGGAATAAACTTTATTTTATGTTTGGGAACCGCCTATGGTGTATCTAGCATGGAAAGTATTGGGAATTACTCGGTCGTTTTCGTTAACTGGAAAAGCGTGCCTCTCAAAATATTTTATCTCTCAATTTAAGCTTTGAGCTCTGGCGCCTCTACAAATCTCTGCTTCCCTCTGCGAAGGGCCTATCTATTTTACTTTATGCAATTTTTATTTTATTTCGAGTCTCCATCTTCTCTTATAAAGCACCAACTAGGGAGCATGATACGTCTCCAACGTATCTATAATTTATGAAGTATTCATGCTGTTATATTATCATTCTTGGATGTTTTACAATCATTTTATAGCAACTTTATATCATTTTTGGGACTAACCTATTGACACAGTGCACAGTGCCAGTTGCTGTTTTTGCTCGTTTTTTACATCGCAAGAAATCAATATCAATCGAAGTCCAAACGCAACGAAACTTTTCGGAGAACTTTTATGGACCAGAAGACACAACTTGGGCCAAAGAAGTACCAGAGGGGTGCCCCGAGGGGGCACAACCCACCTGGGCGCGCTTGGGGGCCCAGGCGCGCCCTGGTGGGTTGTGCCCACCTCGGTGGCCTCCCGCACCGTCACTTTGCCCTATAAATTCCCAAATATTCCAAAACCCCTGAAGATAATCCTAGATCGGAAGTTCCGCCGCCTCAAGCCTCTGTATCCACGAAAACCAATCTAGACCCTGTTCCGACACCCTGCTGGAAGGGGAGATCTGTTGGGGAACGTAGTATTTTTAAAAAATTCCTACGATCACGCAAGATCTATCTAGGAGAAGCATAACAACAAGCGGGGAGAGTGTGTCCACGTACCCTCATAGACCGAAAGCGGAAGCGTTTAGTAACGCGGTTGATGTAGTCGAACGTCTTCATGATCCAACCGATCCAAGTACCGAACGTACGGCACCTCCGTGTTCAGCACACGTTCAGATCGATGACATCCCTCGAGCTCTTGATCCAATTGAGGACGAGGGAGAGTTCCGTCAGCACGACGACATGGCGACGGTGATGATGAAGTTACCGGCGCAGGGCTTCGCCTAAGCACTATGACGATATGACTGAGGTGTGTAACTGTGGAGGGGGGCACCGCACACGGCTAAGACAAATCTTTGGTGTGCCTTTGGGGTGCCCCTGCCCACATATATAAATGGGGGAGGGAGAGAGGCCGGCCCCCTAGGGGCGCGCCAAGAGTATGGAGTCCTACTAGGACTTCCAAGTCCTAGTAGGAATCCCTTTCCTTTTCGGAGTAGGAGAGAAGGAAAGAGGGAAAGAGAGAGGGAGTAGGAAAGGGCAATGGGGGCGCCGCCTCCTTCCCCAAGTCCAATTCGGACCCATGGGGGGGCGCGCCACCTCCCCTTTGGTCAGCCTCCTCTTTTCCCGTATGGCCCAATAAGGCCCATTACTTCTCCCGGTGAATTCCCGTAACTCCCCAGTACTCCGAAAAATACCCGAATCACTCGAAACCTTTCCGATGTCCGAATATAGTCTTCCAATATATGAATCTTTATGTCTCGACCATTTCGAGACTCCGCATCATGTTCGTGATCTCATCTGGGACTCCGAACAAACTTCGGTCATCAAATCACAGAACTCATAATACAAATCATCATCAAACGTTAAGCGTGCGGACCCTACGGGTTCGAGAACTATGTAGACATGACCGAGGCACATCTCCGGTCAATAACCAATAGCGGAACCTAGATGCTCATATTGGCTCCTACATATTCTACGAAGATCTTTATCGATCAAACCGCATAACATCATACGTTATTCCCTTTGTCATCGGTATGTTACTTGCCCGTGATTCGATCATCGGTATCATCATACCTAGTTCAATCTCATTACCGGCAAGTCTCTTTACTCATTCCGTAATGCATCATCCCGCAACTAACTCATTAGTCACATTGCTTGTAAGGCTTATAGTGATGTGCATTACCGAGAGGGCCCAGAGATACTTCTCCGATACACGGAGTGACAAATCCTAATCTTGATCTATGCCAACTCAACAAACACCTTCGGAGAGACTTGTAGAGCATCTTTACAATCACCCAGTTACGTTGTGACATTTGATAGCACACAAGGTGTTCCTCCGGTATTCGGGAGTTTCATAATCTCATAGTCAGAGGAACATGAATAAGTCATGAAGAAAGCAATAGCAATAAAACTAAACGATTGTTATGCTAAGCTAATGGATGGGTCTTGTCCATCACATCATTCTCTAATGATGTGATCTCGTTCATCAAATGACAACACATGTCTATGGTCAGGAAACTTAACCATCTTTGATTTACGAGCTAGTCAAGTAGAGGCACACTAGGGAAACTTTGTTTTGTCTATGTATTCACACATGTATCAAGTTTCCGGTTAATACAATTCTAGCATGAATAATAAACATTTATCATGATATAAAGAAATATAAATAGCAACTTTATTATTGCCTCTAGGACATATTTCCTTCAGTCTCCCACTTGCACTAGAGTCAATAATCTAGTTTACATCGCCATGTGATTTAAAACCAATAGTCACATCTTTAAGTGATTAACACCCATAGTTTACATCGCCATGTGACCAACACTCAAAGGGTTTACTAGAGTCAATAATCTAGTTCACATCGCTATGTGATTAACACCCAAGAGTAATAATGTTTGATCATTTTTTGCTTGTGAGAGAAGTTTAGTCAATGGGTCTGTCACATTCAGAGCCGTATGTATTTTGCAAATTTTCTATGTCTACAATGCTCTGCATGGAGCTACTCTAGCTAATTGCTCCCACTTTCAATATGTATCCAGATTGATATTTAGAGTCATCTAGATTGATGTAAAAGCTTGCATCAACGTAACTCTTTACGACGAACTCTTTATCACCTCCATAACCGAGAAATATATCCTTAGTCCTCTTAGGTAACTAAGGATAACTTTGAACGCTGTCCAGTGATCCACTCCAGGATTACCATCGTACTCCCTTGCCAAACTCATGGCAAGGTACACAATAGGTCTGGTACACAGCATAGCATACTTCATAGAACCTATGACTAAGGCATAGGGAATGACTTTCATTCTCTTTCTATTTTCTGCTGTGGTCGGGTTTTGAGTCTTACTCAACTTCACACCTTGCAATACAGGCAAGAACACCTTCTTTGACTGTTCCATTTTGAACTACTTCAAAATCTTGTCAAGGTATATACTCATTGAAAAAACTTATTAAGCGTCTTGATCTATCTCTATAGATCTTGATGCTCAATATGTAAGCAGCATCACCGAGGTCTTTCTTTGAAAAAAATCCTTTCAAACACTCCTTTATGCTTTCCAGAAAATTCTACATCATTTCTGATAACCCACAAGTATAGGGGATCAATTGTAGCCTCTTTCGATAAGTAAGAGTATCGAACCCAATGAGGAGCTAAAGGTAGAACAAATATTCCCTCAAGTTCTATCGACCACCGATACAACTCTGCGCACGCTTGACGTTCACTTTACCTAGAACAAGAATAAAACTAGAAGTACTTTGTAGGTGTTTTTGGATAGGTTTACAAGATAATAAAGAGAGTGTAAATAAAAAGTAGGGGCTGTTTAGATAAAGACACAACTAAATTAGTTTTAGTAGAGAGCTTTTTGTTACGAGAAAGTTATTTGTCCCTAGGCAATCGATAACTAGACCGGTAATCATTATTGCAATTTTATTTGAGGGAGAGGCAAAAGCTAACATACTTTCTCTACTTGGATTATATGCACTTATGATTGGAACTCTAGCAAGCATCCGCAACTACTAAATATCATTAAGGTAAAACCCAACCATAACATTAAAGCATCAAGTCCTCTTTATCCCATACGCAAACAACCTACTTACTCGGGTCTGTGCTTCTGTCACTCACGCCACCCACCATAAGCAAATCATGAACATATTGCAAACCCTACAGCGGGGATCCCTCACGCTTGCGCGACACGGAGAGCACCATAGGATAGCACCAATAATAAAACATGCAACTCAAACCAATCTTGATCATCAAATAACCCATAGGACAAAACGGATCTACTCAAACATCATAAGATAGCCATACATCATTGGGAAATAATATATAGTGTTGAGCACCATGTTTAAGTAGAGATTACAGTGGGTAATAGAGAGGTTACACCGCTGCATAGAGGGGGGGAAGAGTTGGTGATGATGGCGGTGAAGTTGTTGGTGAAGATTGCGGTGATGATGATGGCCACGGCAGCGTTCCGGCGCCACCGGAAGAGAAGGGGAGAGGGGGCCCCTTCTTCTTCTTCCTTGACCTCCTCCCTAGATGGGAGAAGGGTTTCCCCTCTGGTCCTTGGCCTCCATGGCGTGGGAGGGGCGAGAGCCCCTCCGAGATTGGATCTGTCTCTCTGTTTTTGTGCTCTGTTCTGCTGCCCTTTCATCGTTTCTTTTATATCCAGAGATCCGTAACTCCGATTGGGTTGAATCTTTCACCCAGATTTTTCTCATAAAATTAACTTTCTTGCGGCAAAAGAAGAGCGTCAACCGCCTTACAGGGTGCCCACGAGGGTCCAGGGCGCGCCCCTGCCTCGTGGCCCCCTCGGGCACCGTCTCGCGTTGATTTTACTTCCCAAAAATCATAAATATTCCAAAATAATTCTCCGTCCGTTTTTATCCCGTTTGGACTCCGTTTGATATTGGGTTTCTGCGAAACATAAACATGCAACAAACAGGAACTAGCACTGGGCACTGGATCAATATGTTAGTCCCAAAAATAATATAAAAAGTTGCCAAAAGTATATGAAAGTTGAATAATATTGGCATGGAACAATCAAAAATTATAGATACGACGGAGACGTATCAGCATCCCCAAGCTTAATTCCTGCTCGTCCTCGAGTAGGTAAATGATAGAAAAGATAATTTTTGATGTGGAATGCTACCTAGCATAATCTTGATCATGTATCTAATCATGGCATGAATATTAAGATACGAGTGATTCAAAGCAATAGTCTATCGTTTGACATAAAAACAATAATACTTCAAGCCTACTAATAAAGCAATCATGTCTTTTCAAAATAACATGGCGAAAGAAACTTATCCCTACAAAATCATATAGTCTGGCTATGCTCCATCTTCACCACACAAAATATTCAAATCATGCACAACCCCCATGACAAGCCAAGCAATTGTTTCATACTTTTGATGTTCTCAAACCTTTTCAACTTTCACGCAATACATGAGCGTGAGCCATGGACATAGCACTATAGGTGGAATAGAAATGGTGGGTTGTGGAGAAGACAAAAAGGAGAAGATAGTCTCACATCAACTAGGCGTATCAACGGGCTATGGAGATGCCCATCAATAGATATCAATGTGAGTGAGTAGGGATTGCCATGCAACGGATGCACTAAGAGCTATAAGTGGATGAAAGCTCAAACTAGAAACTAAGTGGGTGTGCATCCAACTTGCTTGCTCATGAAGACCTCGGGCGTTTTGAGGAAGCCCATCATCGGAATATACAAGCCAAGTTCTATAATGAAAATTCCCACCAGTTTATGAAAGTGATAACTCAAGAGACTCTCTATATGAAGAACATGGTGCTACTCTGAAGCACAAGTGTGGTAAAAGGATAGTAACATTGCCCCTTCTCTCTTTTTCTCTCATTTTTTATTTTTATTTTTATTTTTTTTAATTTTTTGGTGGGCTTCTTTGGCCTCTTTGTTTTTATTTGGCCTCTTTTATTTTTTGTAAAGACCGGAGTCTCATCCCGACTTATGGGGGAATCATAGTCTCCATCATCCTTTCCTCACTAGGGCAATGCTCTAATAATGATGATCATCACACTTTTATTTACTTACAACTCAATGTTACAACTCGATACTAGAACAAAGGTATGACTCTATATGAATGCCTCCGGCGGTGTACCGGGATAATGATCTAGCGTAGCAATGACATAAAAAACGGACAAGCCATGAAAACATCATGCTAGCTATCTTACGATCATGCAAAGCAATATGACAATAAATGCTCAAGTCATGTATATGATGATGATGGAAGTTGCATGGCAATATATCTCGGAATGGCTATGTAAATACCATAATAGGTAGGTATGGTGGCTGTTTTGAGGAAGATATAATGAAGCTTATGTGTGATAGAGCGTATCGTATCACGGGGTTTGGATGCACCGGCGAAGTTTGCACCAACTCTCAAGGTGAGAAAGGGCATTGCACGGTACCGAAGAGGCTAGCAATGATGGAAGGGTGAGAGTGTGTATAATCCATGGACTCACATTAGTCATAAACAACTCATATACTTATTGCAAAAGTTTAATAGCCCTCGAAGCAAAGTACTACTACGCATGCCCCTAGGGGGATAGATTGGTAGGGAAAGACCATCGCTCGTCCCCGACCGCCACTCATAAGGAAGACAATCAATAAAAAATTCATGCTCCGACTTCGTTACATAACGGTTCACCATACGTGCATGCTACGGGAATCACAAACCTCAACACAAGTATTTCTACTAATCCACAACTACCCACTAGCATGACTCTAATATCACCATCTTTATATCGCAAAACTATTGCAAGGAATCAAACATATCATATTCAGTGATCTACAAGTTTATGTAGGATTTTATGACTAACCATGTGAATGACCAATTCCTGTCATCTCTCTAAATAGATATAAGTGAAGCAAGAGAGTTTAATTCTTTCTACAAAAGATATGCCCACGCTCTAACAAATATAAGTGAAGCAAAAGAGCATTCTACAAATGGCGGTTTTCTATGTGAAGAGAAACAGGCAATCCAAACTTCAAATGATATAAGTGAAGCACATGAAGCATTCTATAAAGCCATACTCAAAAGATATAAGTGAAGTGCAAAGAGCATTCTATAAATAAACCAAGGACTATCTCATACCAGCATGGTGCATAAAAGAAAAATGAAAACTAAATGCAAAAGACGCTCCAAGATTGCACATATCGCATGAACGAAACGAATCCGAAAACATACCGATACTTGTTGAAGAAAGAGGGGATGCCTTCCGGGGCATCCCCAAGCTTAGATGCTTGAGTCTCCTTGAATATTTACTTGGGGTGCCTTGGGAATCCCCAAGCTTGAGCTCTTGCCTCTCCTTCTTCTCCTCACATCGAGACCTTCCCGATCATTGAACACTTCATCCACACAATACTTCAACAGAAAACTCGGTAAGATCCGTTAGTATAATAAAGCAAATCACTACTCTAACTACTGTTGCAAACCAATTCATATTTTGTTTCTGAATTTTTTCTACTGTAGTATAACTTTTTCATGGCTTAATCCATTGATATAAATCAATAGTTTCATCAAAACAAGCAAACTATGCATCAAAAACAGAATCTGTCTAAAACAGAACAGTCTGTAATAATCTGAACATTCACCATACTTCTGATACTTGAAACATTCTGAAAAATTTAGGAAAAATAAACAATTTGTATAGAAAGACAGTGTAAAAATAATCATAACAATTTGACGTTCCAGTAAAAAACTAAAAATCGCGCACTACAGCCAAAGTTTCTGTCCTGCACCGCACAAACCAACAAGCATTGTAAACATCCTAAAGGCAAACCTTGGCACATTATTTTTATAATACAATGGAATTGTACAAGGGGATAATTATTTTTGTTGAAAAGTTTCTGTAATCAAGATTCACAAAGTTTCCGTGAGCATGAACAAAGTTCAAGGCTAGCTCCCACTTTAACAATGCTCGTCTTTCTCACTTTCGCTTTTCTTTTTGAAAAAGTTTTTAGGTTCCCCTCTTTATTTTTTTATTTTTAAACTATATAAAAGCACTCAACAGAAATAAATGACTATCTAAAACTTACGGGTTGTCTCCCTGGCAGCGCTTTCTTTAAAGCCATTAAGCTAGGCATATAATGCTCAAGTAGTGAATCCACCCGGATCCCAAGGTATATCAAAGCCAATTTTAATTAGCAATGATTTGGCATTTAGTAGTGAGCACAAAGCAACATATATCATGTAATGACGAAGTCTAACTCTCTTCCTCTGCATCGGCATGTCATAAAAGAACAATTCATGCACACGAAGTAAAGGCCAATGCATAGTATAAACAGTTTCTTGCAATTTTATCGTGTTGGAAACATAGAGAGGTGGAGATATAGTTCCTCTCTCATAATAATTGCAAGTAGGAGCAGCAAGCACATGCATATTATATTCATCAAAATCATCATGTGCAATGGTATAAGGCAACCCATCAATATAATCCTTAATAAGGGTAAACTTCTCCGATATAGTGTAGTTGGGAGAATTCAAAAAGATAATAGGACTATCATGTGTGGGTGCAATAGCAACAATTTCATGTTTAACATAAGGAACTATAGCAAGTTCATCTCCATAAGCATAATTCATATTGGCATCTTGGCCACAAGCATAGCAAACATTATCAAAAAGGGATATGTCAAGAGAATCAACGGGATCATAATAGTCATCATAGCAATCATCCTTCGGTAAGCACGAAGGGAAATTAAACAATGTATGAGTTGAAGAGTTACTCTCATTAGAAGGTGGGCACAGGTTGCTAATCCGCTCTTCCTCCTTTTGTTCTTCGCTCTCCTCATCATCTTTTTCATCCAATGAGCTCACAGTTTCATCAATTTCTTCTTCCATAGACTCCTGCAAAATATTAGTCTCTTCTTGGACAGCGGAGTAGTCCTCAATATATGGTTCAACATAGGCATTATAAGCATAATTATCATAGCAATATTTAAGTATGGCAAAATTTTCAGATTTGTAAAGAGTAGCATCATACTTTTCAATCAAAGAAGCAATTTCATAAGCACCCTTAAAAGCAACAAATTCTTCAATTTGTTGAACATCATAGTAATTATAAACACCCTTAGCATACGAAGATACGATTCCATTATCACTAAACTCACATTGATAGGGAAGGTGTTTCTTAGGGTTTTCAGAACAACAAGTAAAATCATATATTTCACATAAATTCCAAGCATAGCATTGCAAACGATGAATTTGACCCAGTAAAAGTTTCCCTTTTTCAGATATACGGTGTCGCACATAACAAGCATGCTCATCTAAAGATTTGCCCTCAACTAAGCTAGTTGGGGTTTCAGCACGAGCACATAGGGATCGAAGATGATCCAAGTAATAAGCTTCAGGAGTGTGATAGATTTTGAGTGGTTCTTCAACCATTGGTTCAGTAGGTACAACTAATTTTTTTGGTATTTTGCGTTTCCTACCCATAACTAAAGATAGAAAACAACTAAGAACAGCAAATAAAAATTACTTAGTGATAAAGCAAACAAGCACACACGAGAATATTCACCCCACGCTATTGCTCCCCGGCAACGGCGCCAGAAAAAGGTCTTGATAACCCACAAGTATAGGGGATCAATTGTAGCCTCTTTCGATAAGTAAGAGTGTCGAACCCAACGAGGAGCTAAAGGTAGAACAAATATTCCCTCAAGTTCTATCGACCACCGATACAACTCTACGCACGCTTGACGTTCGCTTTACCTAGAACAAGTATGAAACTAGAAGTACTTTGTAGGTGTTTTTGGATAGGTTTGCAAGATAATAAAGAGCAGCGTAAATAAAAAGTAGGGGCTGTTTAGATAAAGACACAACTAAATTAGTTTTAGTAGAGAGCTTTTTGTTACGAGAAAGTTATTTGTCCCTAGGCAATCGATAACTAGACCGGTAATCATTATTGCAATTTTATTTGAGGGAGAGGCATAAGCTAACATACTTTCTCTACTTGGATCATATGCACTTATGATTGGAACTCTAGCAAGCATCCGCAACTACTAAAGATCATTAAGGTAAAACCCAACCATAGCATTAAAGCATCAAGTCCTCTTTATCCCATACGCAAACAACCTACTTACTCGGGTCTGTGCTTCTGTCACTCACGCCACCCACCATAAGCAAATCATGAACATATTGCAAACCCTACAGCGGGGATCCCTCATGCTTGCGCGACACGGAGAGCACCATAGGACAGCACCAATAATAAAACATGCAACTCAAACCAATCTTGATCATCAAATAACCCATAGGACAAAACGGATCTACTCAAACATCATAAGATAGCCATACATCATTGGGAAATAATATATAGCGTTGAGCACCATGTTTAAGTAGAGATTACAGCGGGTAAGAGAGAGGTTACACTGCTGCATAGAGGGGGGGAAGAGTTGGTGATGATGGCGGTGAAGTTGTTGGTGAAGATTGCGGTGATGATGATGGCCACGGCAGCGTTCCGACGCCACCGGAAGAGAAGGGGAGAGGGGGCCCCTTCGTCTTCTTCTTCCTTGACCTCCTCCCTAGATGGGAGAAGGGTTTCCCCTCTGGTCCTTGGCATCCATGCCGTGGGAGGGGTGAGAGCCCCTCCGAGATTGGATATGTCTCTCTGTTTCTGCGCTCTGTTCTGCTGCCCTTTCACCGTTTCTTTTATATCCGGAGATCCGTAACTCCGATTGGGTTGAATCTTTCGCCCAGATTTTTCTCATAAAATTAGCTTTCTTGCGGCAAAAGAAGAGCATCAACCGCCTTACGGGGTGCCCACGAGGGTCCAGGGCGCGCCCCCTTCCTCGTGGCCCCCTCGGGCACCGTCTCGTGTTGATTTTACTTCCCAAAAAACATAAATATTCCAAAATAATTCTCCGTCCGTTTTTATCCCGTTTGGACTCCGTTTGATATTGGGTTTCTGCGAAACATAAACATGCAACAAATAGGAAGTGGCACTGGGCACTGGATCAATATGTTAGTCCCAAAAATAATATAAAAAGTTGCCAAAAGTATATGAAAGTTGAATAATATTGGCATGGAACAATCAAAAATTATAGATACGACGGAGACGTATCAATTTCCAATCAACAATATGTCATTCACATATACTTATCAGAAAGGTTGTAGTGCTCCCACTCACTTTCTTGTAAATACAAGCTTCACTGCAAGTCTGTATAAAACTATATGCTTTGATCAACTCATCAAAGCGTATATTCCAACTCCGAGATGCTTGCACCAGTCCATAGATGGATCGCTGGAGTTTGCGCACTTTGTTAGCACCTTTAGGATCGACAAAACCTTCTGGTTGCATCATATACAACTCTTCTTTAAGAAATCCCTTACGGAATGCAGTTTTGACATCCATTTGCCAGATTTCATAAAATGTGGCAATTGCTAACATGATTCAGATAGACTTAAGCATCGCTACGAGTGAGAAAATCTCATCGTAGTCAACACCTTGAACTTTGTCAAAAACCTTTTTCGACAAGTCTAGCTTTGTAGATAGTAACACTACTATCAGCGTCCGTCTTCCTCTTGAAGATCCATTTATTCTCTATGGCTTGCTGATCATCGGGAAGTCAACCAAAGTCCATACTTTGTTCTCATACATGGATCCTATCTCAGATTTCATGGCCTCAAGCCATTTCACGGAATCTGGGCACATCATCGCTTCCTCATAGTTCGTAGGTTCGTTATGGTCAAGTAACATGACCTACAGAATAGGATTACCGTATCACTCTGGTGCGGATCTTACTCTGGTTGACCTACGAGGTTCGGTGGTAACTTGATCTGAAGTTTCATGATCATCATCATTAGCTTCCTCACTAATCGGTGTAAGCATCACTAGAACTGATTTCTGTGATGAACTACTTTCCAATTAGGGAGAAGGTACAATTACCTCATCAAGTTCTACTTTCCTCTCACTCACTTCTTTCGAGAGAAACTCCTTCTCTAGAAAGGATCCATTCTTAGCAATGAATATTTTGCCTTCGGATCTGTGATAGAAGGTGTACCCAACAGTCTCCTTTGGGTATCCTATGAAGACACATTTCTCCGATTTGGGTTTGAGCTTATCAAGTTGAAGCTTTTTCACATAAGCATCGCAGCCCCAAACTTTAAGAAACGGCAGCTTAGGTTTCTTGCTAAACCACGGTTCATACGGTGTCGTCTCAACGGATTTAGATGGTGAACTATTTAACTTGAATGCAGTTGTCTCTAATGCATAACCCCAAAACAATAGTGGTAAATCGGTAAGAGACATCATAGATCGCACCATGTCTAATAAAGTATGGTTATGATGTTCAGACACACCATTACACTGTGGTGTTCCAGGTGGCGTGAGTTGTGAAACTATTCCACATTTTTAATGAATGCCAAACTAGTAACTCAAATATTCGCCTCCGTGATCAGATCATAGAAACTTTATTTTTCTTGTTACGATGATTCTCCACTTCACTCTGAAATTCTTTGAACTTTTCAAATGTTTCAGACTTGTGTTTATTTAAGTAGATATACCCATATCTGCTCAAATTATCTATGGAGGTTAGAAAATAACGATACCCGCTGCGAGCCTCAATACTCATCGGACCGCATACATCAGTATGTATTATTTCCAATAAGTTAGTTGCTCGCTCCATTGTTCCGGAGAACGGAGTCTTAGTCATCTTGCCCATGAGGCACGGTTCGCAAGCATCAAGTGATTCCAAAAGTCCATCAGCATGGAGTTTCTCCATGCGCTTTACACCAATATGACCTAAACGGCAGTGCCAAAAATAAGTTGCACTATCATTATCAACTTTGCATCTTTTGGCATCAATATTATAAATATGTGTATCACCACTATCGAGATTCAATAAACCATTCACATTGGGTCTATGACCATTGAAGGTTTTATTCATGTAAACAGAATAACAATTATTCTCTGACTTAAATGAATAACTGTATTGCAATAAACATGATCTAATCATATTCATGCTCAACACAAACACCAAATAACATTTATTTAGGTTCAACACTAATCTCGGAGGTAGAGGGAGTGTGCGATGGTGATCTTATCAACCTTGGAATCACTTCCAACACACATCGTCACTTCGCCTTTAACTAGTCTCTGTTCACTTTGCAACTCCCGTTTCGAGTTACTACTCTTTAGCAACTGAACCAGTATCAAATACCGAGGGGTTGCTCTAAACACTAGTAAAGTACACATCAATAACATGTATCTCAAATATACCTTTGTTCACTTTGCCATCCTTCTTATCCGCCAAATGTTTGGGGTAGTTCCAATTCCAGTGATCATTCCCTTTCCAGTAGAAGCACTCGGTTTCAGGTTTAGGTCTAGCTTTGGGCTTCTTCATGGGAGTGACAACTTGCTTGCCATTCTTCTTGAAGTTCCCTTTCTTTTCCTTTGCCCTTTTTTTGAAACTAGTGGTCTTGTTAACCATCAAAAATTGATGCTCTTTCTTGATTTCTACCTTCGCCGATTTCAGTATCGTGAAGAGCTCGGGAATCGTTTTCGTCATCCCTTGCATATTATAGTTCATCACGAAGTTCTAGTAACTTGGTGATAGTGACTAGAAAAGTCTGTCAGTCACTATCTTATCTGGAAGATTAACTCCCACTTGATTCAAGCGATTGTAGTACTCAGACATTCTGAGCACATGCTCACTGGTTGAGCTATTCTCCTCCATCTTGTAGGCAAAGTACTTGTCAGAGGTCTCATACCTCTCGACATGGGCATGAGTCTAAAATACCAATTTCATCTCTTGGAACATCTCGTATGATCCGTGGCATTCAAAACATTTTTTAAGTCCCGGTTCTAAGCCGTAAAGCATGGTGCACTGAACTATCAAGTAGTCATTATACCGAGCTTTGTAAAACGTTCATAACCTCTGCATCTGCTCCTGCAATAGGTCTGTCACCTAGCGGTGCATCAAGGACATAATTCTTTTGTGCAGCAATGAGGAAAATCCTCAGATCATGGACCAAGTCCGCATCATTGCTACCATCATCTTTCAACTTATATTTCTCTAGGAACATATAAAAAATAAACGGGGAGCTACATCGCGAGCTATTGATCTACAACATAGATATGCTAATACTACCAGGACTAAGTTCATGATAAATTAAAGTTCAATTAATCATATTACTTAAGAACTCCCACTTAGATAGACATCCCTCTAGTCATCTAAATGATCACGTGATCCAAATCAACTAAACCATGTCCGATCATCATGTGAGATGGAGTAGCTTTCAATGGTGAACATCACTATGTTGATCATATCTACTATATGATTCACACTCGACCTTTCGGTCTCAGTGTTCCGAGGCCATATCTGCATATGCTAGGCTCGTCAAGTTTAACCCGAGTATTCTGCATGTGCAAAACTGGCTTGCACCCGTTGTATGTGAACATAGAGCTTATCACACCCGATCATCACGTGGTGTCTCGGCACGACGAACTGTAGCAACGGTGCATACTCAGGGAGAACACTTATACCTTGAAATTTAGTAAGGGATCATCTTATAATGCTAACGCCGTACTAAGAAAAATAAGATGCATAAAAGATAAACATCACATGCAATCAAAATATGTGACATGATATGGCCATCATCATCTTGTGCTCATGATCTCCATCACCGAAGCATCGTCATGATCTCCATCGTCACCGGCGCGACACCTTGATCTCCATCGTAGCATCGTTGTCGTCTCGCCAACTATTGCTTCTACGACTATCGCTACCGCTTAACAATTACATGGCGATTGCATTGCATACAATAAATTGACAACCATATGGCTCCTGCCAGTTGCTGATAACTCTGTTACAAAACATGATCATCTCATACAACAAATTATATCACGTCATGTCTTGACCATATCACATCACAGCAAGCCCTGCAAAAACAAGTTAGACGTCCTCTACTTTGTTGTTGCAAGTTTTACGTGGCTACTACGGGCTTCTAGCAAGAACCGTTCTTACCTACGCATCAAAACCACAACGATTTTTCGTCAAGTGTGCTATTTTAACCTTCAACAAGGACCGGGCGTAGTCAAACTCGATTCAACTAAAGTTGGAGAAACAGACACCCACTAGCCACCTGTGTGCGAAGCACGTCGGTAGAATCAGTCTCATTAACGCGGTTATGTAATGTCGGTCTGGGCCGCTTCATCCAACAATACCGCGGAATCAAAGTAAGATGTTGCTGGTAAGCAGTATGACTATTATCGCCCACAACTCTTTGTGTTCTACTGGTGCATATAACATCTACGCATAGACCTGGCTCTGATGCCACTATTGGGGAACGTAGTATTTAAAAAAAATTCCTACGATCATGCAAGATCTATCTAGGAGAAGCATAGCAACGAGCGGGGAGAGTGTGTCCACGTACCCTCGTAGACCGAAAGCGGGAGCGTTTAGTAACGCGGTTGATGTAGTTGAACGTCTTCACGATCCAACCGATCCAAGTACCGAACGTACAGCACCTCCGTGTTCAGCACATGTTCAGCTCGATGACGTCCCTCGAGCTCTTGATCCAGTTGAGGACGAGGGAGAGTTCCGTCAGCATGACGGCGTGGCGACGGTGATGATGAAGTTACCGGCGCAGGGCTTCGCCTAAGCACTACGACGGTATGACCGAGGTGTGTAACTGTGGAGGGGGGCACCGCACACAGCTAAGACAAATCTTTGGTGTGCCTTTGGGGTGCCCCCTGCCCACGTATATAAAGGGGGGAGGGAGAGAGGCCGGCCCCCTAGGGGCGCGCCAAGAGTATGGAGTCCTACTAGGACTTCCAAGTCCTAGTAGGAATCCCTTTCCTTTTCGGAGTAGGAGAGAAGGAAAGAGGGAAAGAGAGAGGGAGTAGGAAAGGGCAAGGGGGGCGTCGCCCCCTTCCCCTAGTCCAATTCGGACCCATGGGGGGGCGCCACCTCCCTTTTGGCCTGCCTCCTCTTTTCCCGTATGGCCCAATAAGGCCAATTACTTCTCCCGGTGAATTCCCGTAACTCCCCGGTACTCCGAAAAATACCCGAATCACTCGGAACCTTTCCGATGTCCGAATATAGTCTTCCAATATATGAATCTTCATGTCTCAACCATTTCGAGACTCCTCGTCATGTCCGTGATCTCATCCGGGACTCGGAACAAACTTCGGTCATCAAATCACATAACTCATAATACAAATCGTCATCAAACGTTAAGCGTGCGGACCCTACGGATTCGAGAACTATGTAGACATGAACGACACACATCTCCGATCAATAACCAATAGCGGAACCTGGATGCTCATATTACCGAGAGGGCCCAGAGATACCTATCCGATACACGGAGTGACAAATCCTAATCTTTATCTATGCCAACCCAACAAACACCTTCGGAGACACCTGTAGAGCATCTTTATAATCACCCAATTACGTTGTGACGTTTGATAGCACACAAGGTGTTCCTCCGGTATTCGGGAGTTGCATAATCCCATAGTCAGAGGAACATGTATAAGTCATGAAGATAGCAATAGCAATAAAACTAAACGATCATTATGCTAAGCTAATGGATGGATCTTGTCCATCACATCATTCTCTAATGATGTGATCTCGTTCATCAAATGACAACACATGTCTATGGTCAGGAAACTTAACCATCTTTGATTAACGAGCTAGTCAAGTAGAGGCACACTAGGGACACTTTGTTTTGTCTATGTATTCACACATGTATCAAGTTTCCAGTTAATACAATTCTAGCATGAATAATAAACATTTATCATGGTATAAGGAAATATAAATAACAACTTTATTATTGACTCTAGGGCATATTTCCTTCAAGATCATCACCGGAGCCCATCTTCATCATACCTATGGTCTCCATGATGAGGGGGGAGTAGTCCACCCTCGGGGCTGAGGGTTTGTACCAGTAGCTATGTGCTTAATCTCTCTCTCTCTCTCTCTTTCGTGTTCTTGAGATGTCACGGTCTTGATGTATCGCGGACTTTGTTAATATAGTCGCATCATATGGTGTTTTCCCCTCTCTATCTTGTGATGAATTGAGTTTTCCCTTTGAGATTTTGTTTTATCGGATTGAATACTTTTATGGATTTGAGAACACTTGATGTATGTCTTGCTATGAATACCCGTGGCGACAATGGGGTATCATATTGATTCATTTGATATATGTTTTGGCACTCAACTCGCGGATTCCCAAGGTGACATTGGGGTAATCTATGCATAGGGGTTGATGCACGTTCTCGTCTTTTGTTTCTCCATTAGAAATCTTGGGGCACTCTTTGAGGTTCTTTGTGTTGGATCGGGTATTATGAATGTGAAATTGCTTAATGTGTATCATATAATTAACTCATGGATACTTGTGGTGACATTGGAGTATCTAGGTGACATTAGAGTTGGTTGATGCGTACGTATGGTGTTATTTTAGTACGAACTCTTGGATAGAACAAACGGAAAGAATAACTTTGTGTTATTTTAGTGCGAACTCTTGAATAGATCGAACGGAAAGAATAACTTTAAGGTGTTTTTGTACCCTACAAACAATTTCTTCTTATGTTCTCCGCTAGATCAGAACTTTGGAGTGATTCTTCATCACACATTGAGGGATGGTTATATGATCCAATTAGATTAGCATTGTTGAGAGATTGCACTAGCGAAAGTACGGACCCTAGGCCTCATTTTCAAGCATTGCAATACCGTTTGTGCTCACTTTTGTTACTTGCTACCTTGCTGTTTTTTATTGCTCCTATTACAAAAATCAATATCTACTATCATTACTACACTTGTATCACCATCTCTTCGCCGAACTAGTGCACCTATACAATTTACCATTGTATTAGGTGTGTTGGGGACACAAGTGACTCTTTGTTATTTGGTTGCAGGGTTGTTTGAGAGAGACCATCTTCATCCTACGCCTCCCATGGATTGATAAACCTTAGGTCATCCACTTGAGGGAAAATTGCTAATGTCCTACAAAACTCTGTGCTTGGAGGCCCAGACGAGTCTACAAGAATAAAGTTTCATAGTAGACATGAGAGCACTATGATCATACTTGTGCATTGGATATAGCTAATATTTGAGTGTGTTTCATGAATGGACCAATGATTGAGCATGATGGGCAAGGGATAACTTTCTTTAGTGTTGAATTTTGAAAGACATGGTTGCTTCCTTATATGCTTGAGTATTGAAGTTATCATGTCAAATATAGACTATTGCTTTGAACCATCTAAAAGTCCAAATGTCCATGCTACAAAAGAAAAGAATATGTGATGAACATGTTAGGCAATATTCCATATTAAAAATTATGTTTTTAACATTTACCTACTCAAGGACGAGCAGAAATTAAGCTTGGGGATGCTGATGCATCTCTAACGTATCTATAATTTTTTATTGCTCCATGCTATTATATTATCATTCTTGGATGGTTTACAATCATTTTATAGCAACTTTATATCATTTTTTGGGACTAACCTATTGACATAGTGCACAGTGCCAGTTGCTGTTTTTTTGCTTGTTTTTTACTTTGCAGAATATCCCTATCAAACGGAGTCCAAACGCAGCGAAACTTTTTGGAGATTTTTTTTGGACCAGAAGGCAACTTGGGAGCCAAGGAAGCACCTGGGGGGAGGCCCGTGGGGCCCACAAGACACCAGGGCGCACCAGAGGCCCCTGGCGTGCCCTGATGGGTTATGGGGCCCACGGGGGTCTCCTCCACCCCCTCTCAGCTCTATAAATACCCAAATATTCCAGGAACCCTAGGGGAGTCGACGAAACACAATTCCAGCCGCCGCAAGTCCAGAACCACGAGATCCAATCTAACACGATCACGGAGGGGTTCATCATCCTCATTGGTGCCTCTCCGGTGATGCGTGAGTAGTTCACCATAGACCTACGGGTCCGTAGGCAGTAGCTAGATGGCTTCTCTCTTTTTGATTCTCAATACAATGGTCTCTTGGAGATCTATTTGATGTAATGACTTTTTGCGGTGTGTTTGTTGGGATCCGATGAAGTTCGAGTTTATGGTCAGATCTATATCCATGAATATTATTTGAGTTTTCATTGATCTCTTATATGCATGATTATTTATAGCCTTGTATTTCTTCTTAGAATATTTGGTTTAGTTAGGCCGACTAGATCGATTTTTCTTGCATGGGAAGAGGTGCTTTGTGATGGGTTCGATCTTACGGTGTCCTCCCCCGGTGACAGAAGGGGTAGCGAGGCACGCATGTATCATTGCTATTAAGGATAACAAGATGGGGTCTATTCCTACATGAATAGATCTTGTCTACATCATGTCATCATTCTTATTGCATTACTCCGTTTCTCCATGAACTTAATACACTAGATGCATGCTGGATAGCGGCCGACGTGTGGAGTAATAGTAGTAGATGCAGAATCGTTTCGGTCTACTAATCTTGGACGTGATGCCTATATATTGATCATTGCCTTGGATATCATCATAGTTATTTGTTCTTCCATCAATTCCCAACAGTAATTTGTCTACCCACCGTGTTCTATTTTCTCGAGAGAAACCACTAGTGAAATCTATGGCCCCCGGGTTTATCTTTTATCATATTGCTTTCAGATCTATCTTTTATCGTGTTTTTTTCAGATCTATTATTCTTAAAACCCAAAAATACCTTGCTGCAGTTTTTCTTTACTTATTTTATTTCATGTTTTATTCAGATCTAATTATCCAAACACATACAATTTAATCTATCTTTTTACCGAGGGATTGACAACCCCTCTTACGCGTTGGGTTGCGAGGGTGTGTGCAGGTACCGTTTACATAGTGTTGCTTGGTTATCCTATTGGATTGATACCTTGGTTTCATAACTGAGGGAAATACCTACCGTAGTTGTACTGCATCATCCCTTCCTCTTTGGGGAAATACTGACGCAGTTTCAAGCCGCATCAGTGTCCTTGAATATTACCTTGGGGTGCCTCGAGCATCCCCAAGCTTAGGCTCTTGTCACTCCTTATTCCTTCATCCATCGTGATCTCACTCAAAACTTGAAAACTTCAGCACACAAAACTCAACAGAAAACTCGTGAGATCTGTTAGTATAACAAGCTAATCACCACTTAAGGTATTGTTGTAAATCCATTCATATTTTATTATTGCATAATACCTACTGTATTATAATATCACCATGGCTTATACCCCCCGATACAATACATAGATTCATCAAAACAAGCAAACAATGCAACGAAAACAAAATCTATCAAAAATAGAACATTCTGTAATGATTCGAACGATGACCATGCTTCTGCAACTCCAAAAAAATCTGAAAAATTAGGAAAACATGGGCAATTCGTATATCAATCATGTGTGAAAATAGCAACGCTCACCTGACACGTGGATCCTCGGGCGAAGGAGAATTTTACACGTGGAAAATCGCCATTGGTCCGGGATATTAACGGGTTATCAAATCCAAACCGAAACCCGATAGCTTAACAGTGACCCGTTACAGTGGAAGCCACGTACCGGTTACCCTTGACGAAAACACTTCCATGACGCGCATTTATTGTCATGGAAGTGGACACTTCCGTGATGATAATTTCAGTATTGTCATGGAACACTTCTACGCTAGCACAAGTATGACTATCTTGATGCTGTCATAGAATCGTCACGAATGTACATGCATGACAGGAAATGTGACCTACTATGACAAAGACGTATCATTGCAGAAGTGTTTTTTTGTAGTGTCCGTGATCAATTCCCCCTCCGGCAGAGTGCCAGAAAAGGCCTCCAGATGGGATCTCGCGAGAACAAAAACTTGCGGCCGCGAAAAAAGTGTTTTGGGTGGCTCTCTGTTGGTTTCCCGATTTTAAAGAATTTATAGAGGCGGAGGTCAAACAGAGCAAAGGTGGGCCCAGGAGGCACTAGGGTATGTCTACTCTCCCTGGGCGCGCCCTGGTGGCTCGTGGCCACCTCCTTCGCCTTCTGACTTGCTCCCGAAGCTTCTAGGGTCTTTTATGTCCGGAAAAAATCATCAAAAAGTTATGTGGCATTTGGACTTCGTTTGGTACTGATTTCCTAGAAAATCAAAAACAGGCAAAAAAACAGAAACTGACACTTGGCGCTAAGTTAATAGGTTAGTCCCAAAAAATGATATATAATTGCGTACAATTGCATATAAAACATCCAAGATTGATGATGTACTGGCATGGAACAATCAAAAATTATAGATACGTTGGAGACGTATCAAGGTGCCGCTATTTCCCATCTCATCTCCATAGCTACCACCACCTTCATCACTGCAACCATTCTCTCCATTTTAGTCATAATTGTACTCGGTGTATCGCAATTGGCAACTATTATAAGACATGTTATCAATCAAACATTCATCTTTATGTCGTCTTCAATGATTTATTCTTGTGATCCGATCGCCATGTGTAAGTAATTCCTTAAGGCAATGAGTTGAGGCAAGGCCTTGCAACCCTACCTATTTTGCACGGGGTTGTCGAAATGACTTTCCTTGATAGACGTTATTTGTATGTGCGATTTGCAATGTAGTTTCCTTTTGTCTTCTCGTTATAAGGCCCTACGGGTACCTAAGATCCCGTAGATCGTTCAAGGAGGAGGTAAGAAGTGAGGATGCATGAAAGCTATTTTGAACATCAACAATAAAAAGGATTAGTATGATGAGGAAAGCAATTTTTGGGGGGCAAATAAGGTGTAGTCATTAAACACCCAATACTTTTGTCTCAAGTAATTCTTAATAACCGAGATCACCCCACGCGATGGTAAGGGCCTTTGGTTGGACAACTGACTCTCAATGCAGGAGTGATCGATCACGACGTACTTACTTCATCGCGTTGTGAGCACATTGTAACAGGTGTCTTCCATGACTATGTTTACTATGAAGATGCGATCCCATGAATAAGTACAAGGTTGTGTATTTTCAAATCATTGTTTACTACCAAAATGGTTGTTAAAGGTCCGATTTAAAAACTAGAATTTATTTCGAGAGCAATAACTTGTTTGACTCCTTGTCGTAATGCCCATCCTCTCATGGGTTTG
This sequence comes from Triticum aestivum, assembly GCF_018294505.1. Classification (NCBI taxonomy): domain Eukaryota; kingdom Viridiplantae; phylum Streptophyta; class Magnoliopsida; order Poales; family Poaceae; genus Triticum; species Triticum aestivum. Next base: position 173,718,743 of record NC_057814.1, read on the forward strand.
ATACCCAGCGTCACTGCTTGGGGAAAAGGTAAGGGAACCTTCCACTATCCAAGATAGATCTCAAAGGGCATCACTTCACCAGGTTTTGGCCACTTCGCTGGTGCTGTGGGCTGATGGGGCCCACGCCGCCTTTTTAGTAGTTTATATATATATATAATTTTCAATTTATGTTTTATTTATGTTATTTTTTTATTGAGATTACTTGGTCATTTATGTTTTATTTAGGTTACTATTTAATTAATTTTTATTTAGGTTATTTTATGATGTTTTATTTAGGTTACTTGGTAAAAAAATAGGTTATTTTTTGTTTAGGTTAATTTTAAATTTATGTTTTATTTAGGGCATTTTTAATTTATCTTATATATTTAGTTTACTTTTAAATTTATGTTTTATTTAGGTTATATTTAGTTTAAACCTAGTTTCTTATTGTTTAGGTTTAAATTAGTAACTAAAACCACTAGTGTTTACCACAACACATGTTTCAATATATAAGGTTCAAGGCTACTTATCCAGGTACATACTAAAACAGCTCAAGGCCAAACAATAATTGCTACTCCCTCTGTTCCAAATTGAACTAGAACCACGACACTTATTTTGAGACGGAGGGAGTAAATGTTAGTCAATCTACGCTAATTGCCTAAACTAAGAACATCATCACTGCAATGACTCCCACATGAAGAAATGTTGCCACCGATCAAGTTGGGAGTACGAGCCCAGTCACAACACCAGCTAGGAGTGCATATCAAATCTTATTGAATTATCTTATCTAGTCTCACATCTCATTGTGTTGGGCTCCCGTCTCATCATTTTTGACTTGCATCTCATCTTGTTGTTGTCTCAGTGGTCCATGGTTGTACTTGAGCAACTCATTTGTGTATTTCTTAACCAGATCGACGATATCCTTGTGTGGCAAGAGACTTCGTTCTGCACATGTGTATACATAACGAGATCGATGATATCCTTGTATGCATGCCAATTTACTGACACAAAGAGAGACATTCTGTCATACCTTTCCACGCCCAGTGCTGATGAAGAACTCTCATTCTACATTCCATGGTGCGTAGAAGTTCTCTTATCAAGAGGGCATTGGCAGACACAAAGGAGCACGGGTTGCCTCCCTGGATTCTGGGCCGCTTCATCGCCGTTGTTGTACGATTTTCCACCCGATCAAACAAATGTGCTGCTGCAGCGTGGTGATTTGCCGGACACGACCGACTGCATAGGCCACAATGGCAAGCTTATGGTCGAGCCAACAGGGACGGAAGGGAGCTCGGTCAAAGCGACGGAGGCCCAATCTTTTGGTGCTCTAGACCGACGAGCGCGAGGCACGAGATGATTCTCCAAGCTCCGATGGGTCCATTATCGACCACATAGCTAGGAGTGAAAGAACAAAGACCAAAAAGGAGCTAGCTAGTGATAAGCGAAAGTAGAAAAAAAGAAATAAGTGAAGTTATATAGGAGGAATAAGGGAGAGGATGCAATATACCAATGGCGTGCAGAGAAGGCGCAAATGTTACTGATGGCGTGCCATGTACGTGCCACCCCGGCACTAGTTACTGTATCAGTGATGTGCCAGATATCTCACACGACACCACTAACTTGTGCCTGGTCAGGACACTAGGTCATACACCCCCATGGCATGTGAAAATGCAGCCAGACCACCATTAACCTAGTAAAGGTGGCGTCGATTGAAAGTGGCACGCCACTAATTAAGATTGTGTGTATGTATTTCTACACTAGTGCACAACCGTAATTTGTCCACCACACCTATGCAATGTTATTTCTGAAGAAATGCCACTAGTGAAGTTATGGATCCCTATACACTATTCTTTATAATCACAACCTCGATCCTTTTTGCTAATGTTATTTGCAATCTAATCCGGTTTACTTTTTGTTCTACAATCCAATTCCAAACAGAACTAGTGAGATTGACAACCTCACTAGAAAAGTCGGGTACCATGGAGGCATTGCCCGGTAGTCATCCTCGTGCGGCCCCGCCCAACAATCAGATCCCAGATGCTCAAGCCCGAGCAGAGGCCACGCCGATTTGGCGGTGTGGGCGACAATGCTAGGTTGGGCCATGGCAGCTCCAGGTGACCTTCAGCGGATGGTGCGCTCGCCACATGCTTATTGCAACGCCATCAGGCCCCCGCCCAAGCATGAGGAGGCACCACCTCTGCACTATCCGCCTTCACGACGTCCAACCGCCGCCCACCCATCGTACAATGCTACGGGAACGATGTCCCGCCACCGCCGTCAGTTGTGCGGACGAGCCCAGTGGTGCCGACCAACGGCGGTAAGGGAAGGGTACACGACAAAGGCTCACCGAAAAAGTTGATCGAGCATGCGACTAGGACGACGCGGGGGTCTGTTTTCGTCGGGTGAGATTCCCACACATTTAGGCAAACTTATATTTAGGCCTAAATAGAAATAAGGTAACGAAAACCACATTTAAAGTGTAGAACCACAAGTGTTTTGAAGAACAGTTCGAGAGGGTTCTACTTCGAAATTAGGGAGGTAAGCCGAAATAGATGGTGGAAAGGCGAATGATGAACAAAAGGATATACTTGATCAACGAATAATTAGGCACTCGATAGAGGCGTTACCAACACATTCTTATTCTCTCATCACTTACTAGAAACCAAAATAATCACTAAAGCCACCTAATCCTGAGAAAGATGCTGCATCACTCCCTAATCATGCCAAGTTTATCTGGCCCCAAAGAAAAAGCGGGAAAACGGAGCATCTTCTTCCTCCCTGATCACTCATGCTGATCCGCCAAAAAGCCCAGAAAACCTCTCTAAAGCCCTGCAGAAGGGCCCCATCTCCCCACACGCACAAGCGCTTTCCCAGACACTAGCCATTATCACCACCATCTCAGTCAGCCTCAGCCTCAGTCCTCTCCTCTCCTCACTCCCCGTTCCCCACTCTCCACTCCCCCAATGGAGGGCACTCACCTGCTGCTCTCTGTCCTCGTCCTCCTTGCAAGCCACTCGCTTGCCAATGTCAATGGCGACACCGACGTCTCCAGCAGCGGCGGCACGACGACGACCTACATCGTGTTCATGGACCTGGCGGCCATGCCGGCGGCGCACCCATCCCCGGCTCATTGGCACGCGGCGCACCTCCAGTCCCTGTCCATCGACCCGGCGCGCCACCTGCTCTACTCCTACTCCGTCGCCGCGCACGGCTTCGCGGCGGCGCTGCTCCCGCACCACCTGCCGCTCCTCCGCGACAGCCCGGGCGTGCTGCAGGTCGTGCCGGACACCGTGTTCCAGCTCCACACCACGCGCACCCCGGAGTTCTTGGGGCTGCTCTCCCCGGCGTACCAGCCGGCCATCCACAACCTGGACGCGGCCTCGCACGACGTGGTTATTGGGGTTCTTGACACCGGCGTCTGGCCGGAGTCGCCGAGCTTCGCGGGCGGCGACCTCCCGCCGCCGCCCGCGCATTGGAAGGGCGTGTGCGAGGTCGGCGTGGACTTCCCGGCGAGCGCGTGCGGGAGGAAGCTCGTAGGCGCACGGAGCTTCTCGCGGGGCTTCCGCGCCGCGAACGGCGGCCGCGGGCGAATGGGCGTGGGGAGGCGGTCGGCGCGGGACAGGGACGGGCACGGGACGCACACGGCGACGACTGCGGCGGGCGCGGCGGTGGCCAACGCGAGTCTGTTCGGGTACGCCACAGGGACGGCACGCGGAATGGCGCCCGGGGCTCGCGTGGCGGCGTACAAGGTGTGCTGGCCGGAGGGGTGCCTCGGCTCTGACATTCTGGCTGGCATTGACTCCGCCGTGGCCGACGGGGTGGGCGTGCTATCCCTGTCGCTCGGCGGCGGCGCGGCGCCGTACTACCGGGACACCGTGGCAGTAGGCGCCTTCGGTGCGGCGGCGGCCGGCGTGTTCGTGGCCTGCTCAGCAGGCAACTCCGGCCCGTCCGGCGCCACGGTCGCGAACTCAGCGCCGTGGGTCGCCACCGTCGGCGCGGGCACGCTGGACCGCGACTTTCCAGCCTACGTCACGCTCCCATCCGGTGCGCGTCTGGCCGGCGTGTCCCTCTACGCCCAATCCGGCCGCCCCGTCATGCTCCCTCTCGTCTACGGCGACAGCCGCGACAACGCGAGCAAGCTCTGTCTCTCGGGCACGCTCAACCCGGCCTCCGTGCGCGGCAAGATTGTGCTGTGCGACCGCGGCGTGAACGCGCGCGTGGAGAAGGGCGCCGTCGTCAAGGCCGCTGGCGGCGCCGGGATGGTGCTGGCGAACACGGCCGCGAGCGGGGAGGAGCTCGTGGCGGACAGCCACCTCCTCCCGGCCGTGGCGGTGGGCAAGTCGACCGGGGACAAGATACGGGACTACGCCCAGCGCGGTGGCCGGCCGATGGCAATGCTGAGCTTCGGCGGCACGGCTCTCGGCATCCGGCCGTCGCCCGTCGTGGCGGCGTTCAGCTCCCGCGGGCCCAACACCGTCGTGCCCGACATCCTGAAGCCGGACATGATCGGTCCGGGCGTGAACATCCTGGCCGGGTGGTCCGGCGTCAAAGGGCCGACCGGGCTGGCCAAGGACGGCCGCCGGACTCCCTTCAACATCATCTCCGGTGAGTGCACTGTTCAGATTCAGTTTCTGCTGATATTGTCATCATGTTTGGAATTACCACTCATTTTTTACGGCCTGCGCAAATTGACTATGAAAAAAATGCTACTCACAATCAAATCCTTTAGGCTTTTGTTTCAAAAAGGCGCCATTTCATTTCAACTTTCGCTGCTTGTTGGAAGAAACAGAAACAGCACTTGTTTTCACTGCCTTTTGTCAGACGCGCACATGTGATCTGCTCTAGACGAGTAGACTAGATGTGAAACCTTTCAAAGCCAACACCACCAAAGAAAGTTACTTTCCCTTGTTACCTTTTGGTTTGAGTGGTTTCTAGCATTGCATGCTGGATCTCGTGACTAGATACCAGATTGCCTCCAAACCAAATATTGAGTACAATATTCAGCTCACTCCCTTTGTGTTTTACTGTACTGAACAATGGTCTGATTGTGATTCCTGCAGGGACATCGATGTCCTGCCCACACATCAGCGGACTGGCCGCGCTGCTCAAGGCGGCGCACCCCAACTGGAGCCCTGCGGCCATCAAGTCGGCGCTGATGACCACCACATACACCATGGACAACACGAACTCCTCGCTCCGGGACGCCGCCGGGAGCTCACCGGCGACCCCGTTCGGCTTCGGCGCAGGCCATGTCGACCCGCAGAAGGCGCTCTCCCCGGGCCTCGTGTACGACATCTCCACCAACGACTACGTCGCCTTCCTCTGCTCCCTGGACTACAGCGCGACCCACATCAGGGTGATCACCAAGATGTCCAACGTCTCGTGCCCGCCAAGGTCCCGCCCCGGCGACCTCAACTACCCATCCTTCTCCGTCGTGTTCAGGAAGAAGCCGAGACATGTCGTGAGGTACAGGAGGGAGCTGACCAATGTCGGCCCGGCCATGGCCGTCTACGACGTGAAGGTGAGCGGCCCCGCGTCCGTCGGCGTCACGGTGACGCCGGCGAAGCTCGTGTTCAAGAAGGTGGGGCAGAAGCAGAGGTACTACGTCACCTTCGAATCCAAGGCCGCCGGCGCGGGCCGCGCCAAACCGGACTTCGGGTGGATATCATGGGCGAGCGACGAGCATGTCGTCCGCAGTCCGGTTGCCTACACATGGAAGATGTGAGGAGCAGGGCAGCAAGTTCAGGCCCTGCCTGTTGGTGTTTGTTTTAGTCGTGTTCAGGTTCAGGAGAAGAAGAAAGATAGCTAGATAGCTTGATGTAGTTTGCTGATCGCTTCGCAAAGAGAATCTGCGCGAAGCTCTCAACTGCAAACCCTGGAGTTCTTCCTCAGCGCCGGTCGGTCGCTCGCCGGACTTCGTTTCCCCTTACGGTTGTTAGTTGCCGGCGACAAGCTTGTGCGCCGTTAACGTGTGAGGTTTAAGTTTTTCCTTTTTCTAGTTCTGTGTTTGCAAGCAAGAAATAACCCTGAACCAAAGTGGCTCAGCCGTTTGATCCCAATTTGTCATCTGGTGTATTTCTATGCCCATCCTGGTGCTCCTGAGCTAATGCAAAATGATGAAAAGATCGTTTGAATTTCTCTTGGGCAATATGGTTGCTGGAAGGGAAGTGCTATTCTGAGCTCGATCTCAGATGCGCCCGTTATCTAAATCGCCCGTTCGCATCTAGATCCACACCAGCCCGTGCACAAATTTCGGCCTTGGCCCACCCACTATCGCAATAAGTGGGACGGTTGCCGTCTAACACGGGAAGGCTCAGACGCGGTACACCGTTCTGGGCCACAGCTCAGACGTAATAACGGGCGCAGTCTACACCGGCCCCTTTATTTCTCTCCGCCCTGTCCCCATCAAGATTCTTTCACAGCGCCGCCACCCTAGATCTGAATAACCAGACTATTCAAAAGAACAAACCATACTGCAAAAATAAGCAAGATCACCCCAAAGATTCAACACTACAAATTGCAAGAATCAGTAAGATCAAGCATGCAACTACGACTACAGCCATCATTCCCACCATGGGCAATTAATTAACTGAAACAAAGCCAGATTTTTAACTGTATTTCAGCTTGCCAAGTGCAAATCAGTGCAACGCAAAACCAGAAATAATCCAGAACACAACAGCATAGGTTTACAACTAACCAAAAACAGCCCGTCAGACCTAGCACTATGCACTACACTCCAGCATCACACATTTGCTAACCTCATCTCCATTGCCTTGGTGCAGCCGTGCAGGTGTTTCTCCTATGGCCCTCAACCCCACAATTCTTACACCTCGCACACTTCTGAGGTTGACATCAGCGCTTCCGAGGTTGCTAGCGAATCAAAGCTTGCGCCCAACATCGGCACAATGACGTTCTCTGACAGGTTCTCTGCATACGCCCTTACAATTTTCTCAAATGCAAACTTCCGCAACTATATCAATTTCCAAAGTTTAGTAAATGGAAAAAATGCATAAGGGATTCGAGCTGACTAACCTCTTAAGCCTTCCACTATGTAGGCCATAACCGGTGCCAAGTTTGCTTTTTGACATTTAGCACCGATGCCCTACATTGTCCAGCCCGGTGCCAAGTAAAAAAATTCTAAGCATGTCACTGTCCTTTCTTACGAGAACCAACAGCCCAAGACACTGTTTGTTGGGTAATTTATTACTAGTTTATATGTGCTTGGGCCCGAGCTGGCGTCGATGCCAAATCTCCTACACTGTGTGACCAGTGCTAAAAAAAGTTTAACTGGCATCTGCATGTAAGTGGCCTGCTTTTCAGAAATGTGGCATTGAGCACATAGTGGAGGGCCTTAGCCCATCTGGGTGGCGGCGGGGTCATCTTCCCCGTGGAAATTTCCGATACCTGCCATGACGACTCACGTCTATCCTCCCCACCCCTTCCCTCCTCACAGATCTGTGCGGCCGCACTCATGGCCAGCGCCGGCGAACTGCCAGCCCCCTTGCGTGTCGCTGGAACGAAACCACGTCAACCGGATCCGCCGGATCCATTGGAACTGCGCTCTCATCCACCTCGTCAACAAACGGGAACCTGCACACAACCATGGCCATAAAAAAAGATAGTCCGCAAATTAGAGATTAGAGCACCCCGGATTCGCCATCTACCACGGCGGAGATAGATATACCTGCAAAATACGAATGCACTATTCACTACAAGTGTCCATGATCATGGTTAACTTCTCTCTTAAAAATTAAACGCTGCATCCATACCAGTTTAGACTACGGATTTACATCTGACAATCCATTGCTAATTGTCATCACACTATAATTCCACAGGCCATGTACCCGGAATTCTAGCCACATATATTAAATCTTGCAGGATACCGGCACTTACTCAATTCTGAAGATCAACGAAAAATTGCATCAGGTTCAACATTATACTTCTCTATTTTCTGTGTCAATAATTAAAAGCCGAACATTCCCAACTGTCTTGCAAAATACGAATGCCCTATTCACTCAAAAATTTAACGATTCTCCACAAAAGTTTACTAGGGGATCTACATCTGATAATCCATTACACACCATCATGCCCACCAGAACTCAGTCTAAGAAAATTACCAGATGCCCAAACCTATTCATGCAAACCTGCTCCATGCCAGCTAAAAATTGAAAACTACACACCGAGATTAATGAGGACGCACCTCTTAGCCCAACCAAGTGCCTGCAGGTTCATCTTCCCGGTGGGCAATTCCGATGCCTCAAGGCGTCCTTCCAGGGGCAGCAGCACCGATCCTCACCCTGCACTCAAGATTAGTCGTGTCAGCACCAATGCATTCCCAAAAATCTTATGGAATCAGTTGCATGCAGTTTTTATCCACCGCTTCCGAATTTTGCACACTCTCCATATGCTCTAGACCTTTTTTCATGACAACATAGAACCATACAACTTGGTGCCGGCAATCATCCATTTGAAACCACTTTGCATTGTTTCTCATTTAGGGTATATTTTTACATAGACCTTCTACACTAATTTCATTCTTCTTATATGCAGCAGGACAAAACATAGGCCAAACTGAATAGCATCTACAGCATTTCCATTTCCAACTGCAGATTCTACATTTTGCACCATCTTAGATGAATGTTTAATGAACAGCCTATCGACTACCGTCACGGATCTACAGAGTTTTATTATGTACATAATATACTTAATGTGCTCTCAAAATCTGTAAAAATGGCTCCACTGCTCAGTTCTAGAGCTTAGTACGGCCTCCCCCAGCTATATTATAATTGCAGTGCTATGTCTACTAATCTTAAATCGACAAGGTGCATCGGCTATCTACTGCCGCAAACAATTCAGTCAACACTGCACGACCATACAGAGCTTGAAAACACGCTACTGAAATTCTTCATAGCACCGCCCAATTTAAATACAGTTCCCCTCACCTCTTATTCCAACCAAGAGCCTGGGGATTCATCTTCCCCGTCGATTACCGCCGCTCCAGACGCCCCGCAGATCAGCTTTTCACCGCGCACACCCGTGGCCTGCTGCGGCGCCGAATCTTCTGACACCATACTCTCTCCGACCTCCTCAATCAGAGTGGATCTGTGGCAGAGAAAGCATAGAAAACCTCAGCCGCCCGAGCTCCATTCTTCAAATCGACGCTACGGTGGGCAAAAGATGCATCTGACCAACCTCCTGATTGGCTGCATGAGGAACTACATTTGCGTGTCGGTCGCCTGTTCTCCCTCTCTCTTCCGTCAGTTACCGAAAATGGTCTGACTTGGGAAGTTCTACTGCCGAGGGACGTTCTTCGCGCTGCACCGTCCATCAGCCATCGAACGATACGAGCAGAAACTAGCCTGCGCCAGCTTTCTCGCTCGGGTGGGAACACAAGAAAAGTAAGCGGCCCATCGGCCCAGTCCGACGCTACATCGCCTCACTCAGTCGCCATCATCGTCGGTCAGTCGCTCTGTCTCTCCCTAGGGTTCGCTACGCCGGCGGTGAAGAGCAGCCGCTGCTCCATCAGGGCGCGAGCAGCCTAGCCGTGGAGCGGCAGAGCCAGCCGTTGCCCCGTCCATGGTGTGAGGATGCCTAGCCGTCGAGATGGCGGAGCCAGCCGCGGCCACGTACAGGGTGCGACGCCCCCGGTGCCGTCGAGACCGTTGAGCCGCGGACCAAGCATCGTCGATGCCGCTGATTCTTCCCCAAGGATTTCTCTGCTGCTTGCCTCGCGTTGCATTGGTTTGCTGCTTGCTTTGCCTTGCTGTACATGTTCAGTTTCAGTTGTGCAGAAACTGCAATTTTAGTTGTGCAGACAGCAGAGAAGCAGCAGCAACAAAGAAGCAGCAACAGCAGGAGAACTGCCAGATTGAGCTTGTAACTGATGTGAATTGTACACTTCAGTGAATAGTGTGACTGAATGTTGTATCCAGATTGTAATCATGTAATTTGAGAGTGTAGTTGAGTGAATTTGAGTGTGATTACTGTTACAAATATTGAATGTGAATCACTGAAGTTCTGTGTACCGTAACCATTGTACTGTTGTGATCTAAGATTGTCAATTTGAGAGCACAATACTGGTGCTGTTAATTAAAGAGGATAACACATGTTGACAATTTGAGAGCATGTCCTTCCAGGAATACAATCACTTGCAAGTCATAATGCTTGCTTTGGCTGCCGAATGTACAATGAGCGTGCATACATAAATTGGAGTATTATCTTAGAACCTAGAACTGAACCGAATGGCCAAAAGGTAGCTGAACTGAACTGAATGCCCAAATCTGCCAAAACCATGCTTGTTTGTGCTCTCATTCAAGTATAGAGCACATGATTGCCCCAAAACAGTAGTGCTTCACCACGATCCAGTAAATAGATCATCTGTGATTGGTCCCTGTAAATTAAATAAATAAGTTGTTATTGAAAAAATACCATCTCTATATGGGCAAGATTACCTTTTGTGGCGCACCGTGCAAATTGCCTTTAACATCACTCCTCCGAATTCGGTGGGTACGTTATTTGGAACGTGGCTTGACGGGATTGAGCCCGACACAGCTAGACATATTCGTGTAGGAGTATGTGCGTTGTTATGGGCAATTTGGAACTGCAGAAATGATTTGACTTTTAACAGAACAACAACTATTCATCTTTTGCAGGTTTTATTCCGAGCTACGGCGCTGCTCCGTATGTGGTCCTTACTCACTCCGATGGAGGCCAGAGAGCGTTTGGTTACTGGATCTGTCCGGTGGGAGATGGTAGCGCGGGATATCTTCAACCGGTTTGGATGGCGGCCATGTAATAGGATAGGCGATTAGTTTACCTATCTTTGTTTTGCCAGCCGGTTGTGGCTCTATGGCCTTTTTTTGCGGCGTTGAGGCTCTTTGTGAGTTCGCCTTTATTTTGTTTTGTTTTCAGACTTTAAGATCTTGTTGAACCTTTTTACTTATTTATTAATGTGGCCGTATGCATCGTTCTGATGCAGAGGCCGGGGAGTCCCCCCTTTTTGAAAAAAAAAATACGGGCAAGATTACCATCAACAGTTGAGTGAAGCTGAGATTGTTCTTGTAATCTTGAGACTCTTTTCCATTGTCCTTGTAAACTATAACATCTGCAACTTGTCCAGCACCACTACATGCACAAACAAATCTACATGATGTAACTTTGCCATCGGTTGGCCTCTTGTTTGTATACCTTTTTCTGACCTCAGATCCTTTCTGTCCACTGTAGGTAAGCCAAAATGCCCAAGCCTCATCTGAATTTCTAAATTCCATGCCAACAAGAGGTATCAAACTAGGCAATACAACTCTGTAATGTAAATGAAATGAATATTAGACTTGTGGAAGTGCATACAAAATATTGGGACTAATAGTACTGGAAAAAGATTTCTGTAAGGGAATAAGCAAAGAGTAGCAGTAATTGGGATAAGAATAAAATCAAGTAAAATCAGTCTACTTGGGATAAGAAAAATACTTATTAGAATTGGAATCATGGTGCAGTGTATCAGCCTCTTCTTCCCTCTCTGTTACTTCTTCCATTAGAAGAAGGAATGCTTGATCAGAGTTCAGCAAGCTGCTTCTTTCATCAGAAAAAGGGATGCCTGATCCGAGTTCAGCAGGCTGCTTCTTTCATCAGAAAAAGGGATGCCTGATCCGAGTTCAGCAGGCTACTTCTTCGATGAGAAAAAGGGAAATTTGATCAAGTTCTAAAGCAATCTGATGGTGGAAGTTTAATCAATTTCAGTGTTTTATTCATGCAGGCTACTTCTTCCATCAGAAAGGACTAGGGAGACTTACGTGAGATTGAGGAGCAGAGCACCCTCCCCGCTGAGCGCTGGGGATCTCCTTCCGATCAACTTTGGCGCCGTTTCTGTGGCCTCTCGCGCCTTTTTCCCTCGCTTCCCTCGTCTCCCTCTCGCTAGCGTCGGACTGGGCCGATGGGCCGCTTACTTCTGCCCACCCGAGCGAGAAAGCTGGCGCAGGCTGTAGTTTCTGCTCGTATCGTTAGATGGCTGATGGACGGTGCAGCGCGAAGGACGGCCCTCGGCAGTAGAACTTCCTAAGTCAGAGGATCTCGTTCCCGAAAATGGCGGCCGAGTTGAGGAAGAAGACACTAGAACTGCATTCAATTCGAGGCTGCCGCCCTCTGACAAAAGAGACTTATCGGAGCCACGGATCAGACAGACTTAGGTGAAACTGGGCCACGGCTCAGTCCGTTACCAGTTGACGGCCATCCTGAACTGGCCCACTTCCCCACATACGTATTCCCACAAAGTGCTCATTTACCAGCAATTCTTAACCCATCGTATAAAGAATCAGCCCAGTTCCCCATGCAGCAGCGAACGCACAGGATATCGAGCACATCTGTGCTCGTGATCATTTACTCCACGTCCAAGATTCTTCTTGGAATTTGATGTGTGTCGGTTTGAGCTTTGTTCGCCTAGCCTTTACAGTGGAAACTGAAGAAAAATGGCAAGGCTGGGCCTGAACCCGATCTAACCTTTTCTTTGTGCTGGCATCTATGTGAACTTGACTAGTGGCTGCTCAGCCTGGTGGTGCATTCATGAGCTGTGAAACACTACACCCTTGTCACGGTCTTCATCAGGACTATACCCGCAAAAAAAAAGGGACTAAAGAGCGCGGACAGCAGAAGCAGAGGAGCAAGCGCCGGAGCTATATCTTGCTGCCTGAAGCTTTTCCCTACACGCTACAGTACTGGGCTTTCTCATTTTCGCGCCTTCGTTCCCTCCCTTGCTGTTGCTGGCTGCGCTCACTTTGTTTTTTTATGTTTCCATTTTTCTTTTGGTTTTTAGGTTTACTTCAGTTTTAATTGTTTCTTCCTCAGTTTTATTGGTTTTATTAGGTTTTTCTTTGGATTTTCTTTTTTTCCTTTTATTTTTTTCTTTTGTTTTCTTGTTTCTTTCTCGGTTTCATCCTTTCTATAGGTTTTTCTTTATCTATATATTTGTTTTATTTGTATATTTCTCGGTTTTCATTGTGTTCAACGATTTTCTTTGCTTTATTTTTTATTTTTCTTTCATTTCCTTTGTTTCTTTTTCGTTTTCATTATGTACAGTGATTTTTATATTAGATATATTTTTTAGAATATTTTGAAATATAAGCAAAAGTAACAAATAGAGCAAAAAAAGGGGGAAACTAAAAATCGAAAGAAAAAAAAGAGCGCTCAAGGCTTGTGGTCCTTGCTAGACCGACTCATTTAGGCGGCTGGTTGACGCGACGCTGTGCTACGTCTCGCTATAAGCGAGACATAGTCAGGAGAGACTAACTCACGGTTACACCTTCGGGGGCCTTACCAGCGGACGCTCATGGGGGCGATGGAGCGCACCGCGTGGTGCGCCCAGGCGCCACCACGTGACACGCGCTGCACGCACCATTGGTATTTCGTATTTTCTAAACTTTTGGGGGTTTTCTCAGCTTTTTGAAAAAAATTCTTGGTTTTTCCTAGATTTTGATGAAAAGAAAATTATTTTTTTCGCGAAGCCTGACTTTTCCATGAGAAGCATAGTTGTGCTTTCTAAAAAGGAAAAAACACAGTTGTGCTTCCCCGGAAAAAGGAAAAGCATAGTTGTGCTTTCCCAAAAAAAGGACACCATGTGCTTCTACAAGAAGCATAGTTGTGCTTCTCAAAAAGGAAAAATGGCACAATTGTGCCCCCTTGGAAAAGGAAAAGCACAACCAGTGCTTCCCGAAAAGGCAAAAGCACAATTGTTCTTTTCAAAAAAAGTGAGAAAAAAGAACAGCCGTGCTTCAAGGTCCCTTTTTATTTTATTTTATCCGATTCGGGGTTTTCCCTTTTCTTATTTCAGTTTTCCTAGTTTTTAGTTTTTTAGTTTTTCTGAAAAAAGTTTATCGATACCTGTTAATATGGGTCTAGTTTCAAATATCTCGACACGAGGAATCCAACAGTGGAATGGTTCATGATTTGGATGCACTATTTAAGAGCTACATGTTTTGAAAAATGAACCAACCCAAAAAAGAAAACTCTTAGGTTGCAATAAATGACGCTCATGCAGTGCACCACTTGTCAGTAGCAGAGAAGTGCCGGAAGTGACCTTTGCAAGTGGTACCACTTAAGTAGTGATCTTGGACATAGCCGCGCCAAGGAGCAAGCGTGGAAATATGAAAAAGAATTGTGCGTTCAGGTTGTTTTGGAGAAGGCCGGCCCATGACGCGACCCTTCAAGCGAGGTTGCCACTCTAGAGGTGTGCTATATGGAGAGAAGAGCTTATCCGATCGGTATTCTTTCCATGGCTAGTCCTATTTGACACGTTGGTCACTGAATAGCGATCCGACGCGTACCCCCTCATGCGTCTGTCTGGTCCTCTGTTTGGGCTGGCCCATTTTAGGTTTCTTCCCCACCGGTTTTGGGAAAGTCGTACAACCTTCCTTGAACCGGTTTCTTCCTTTTGTTTTGTTTCAACATCTTCTTTTTTTTTTCCTTTTCTTTTACGTTTTTTCATTTCCTTTTTCTTTTTTCTTCATTTTTTACATTTTTATTTCTTTTTATATTTTCAAACATCTCTCAAATTCGTGAACAAATAGAAATCATGAATACTTTTTGAATTTATGATTTTCTTTTTAAAATCATGAACATTTTTTAAATTCACGAACATTTTTCAAAAGTTCAAGATTTTTAAATAAAAATCATGAACATTGTTTGAATTCGTGATTTTTTTTATAAATTCACCAATAGTTTTTTGTTTTAAAAAATATTTTTTGAATGCATGAACATTTTTATAATTCATGAGAATTTTTTGAATTAGCTATAATATTTTAAACCAATTATTTGTCTTTAAAATTCGCAAATATTTTTAAACAAGTTTAATTTTTTTATAATGTTTTCAAAATTTACGGATATTTTTTAAAATCCACCAGCATGTTTTGAAAACAAAAACCTTTTTACCAAATCACAAACATTTTTATATTTACGTAACCTTTTCCCCAAACTCGTGAACATTATTTGAATATGTGAACTTTTATTTTCAAAAGCATACACATTTTTTGAATCCATGATCATTTGAAAATCGCCCAAACATTTTTCAAAGTCATGAATTTTTTTAATACATTAATATTTGTTCAAAATTCACATTTTTTGGAAAATAATAACTTTTATGATTTAATTATTTTAAAGTATAAAAAATAAAATAAAAGTAAGAAAAAAAAGACATGAGAAAAGGGGTGTCTCGCTCCGCGCATGGGTCGGGCCTAAAAGGCACACATGGGAGCGGGGGTACATGTTTCGCTTTTTTGCGGGCCACACTGCGCGAAATAGTGAAATCACTAGATAAGGGTTACCCCTTGCAATGGTCACTTCCAACCTTCTTAGACGTTGACACATGCCGCACTGCATGCCCGCAACTTGTCGCACCTTTAGAGTTTTTTTTGTAGATGCGTTTATCCAAAACGTTTTATCTCTTGAATTGTGCGTCCAAATCTTGAACCATTTTCACAATTGGATTTCTCGTACCAAAATCTTCAATTAGATCACATGTTAATAGGTTTCAATGAAACTTTTTTCACGAAAAAAAACAGATAGTGAAAATAAAACTGGGAAAAATAAATAGAAAAATTCCAAAAAAAAAAAAGAAAAAACCATCAACAAAGAAAACAAATATGGAAAACAAAAGAAAAAACATAAGCTCGAAGCACGGTTGCAACTTTTCACTTTCCCCCCCTTTTTAGAAGCGCAAGCAAATATGTGCTTCTCATGGAGAACAAATTTTGCTTCTCGTGGAAGCACAATTTTTCTCCCCTATTTGAGAAGCATAGTTTGCGGAAGCAAATATGTTCTTTTCGAGGAAACATTTTTTTAGAAACACAGTTGTGCTTAAAAAAAATCTACAAATCTCGGGAAAACTAGGCAAAAACCAAAAGAAGAAAAACCCTGAAAAAACATCTAAATCCCGAAAACATGTATAAAAAAGGAAAAACTAGAGGGAGCGTTGAAAGCACAAGTGCTCCCTGGGTGATTTTGGTAATTAATGTCAACATATCTCTTGTTGGACTAATACTTTTATCTACTATATTTCAGATGAGTTCAACAGTGGAGTGGCATGGACAAGAGGATGTGGAACCCCTTCAAGATGCTAAGGACAGAAGATTGGCAAAAGCTCTAAAGCTCAGGACTCTTCATTTTCAGTTTAGTGATCCAAGATCACATTGAGTCCATAGGAAAAGTCAATACTATTAAAAGGGGATGAGGTGTTGCTTAATGGCTTGCTTGCTCAAGTGCTTAGTGATATGCTCCAAAGCCCTCAACCACTTTCTCATTTCCACATATGTCCTAAACCTAAAGTCAAACTCGGCCCCACCGATTTGATCTATCCGGCGCCACCGAGTTCATTTGACATAGCCACTGCCAGAAACCCTAATCAGTTTGGTCTCGCCGATGGGATCTCGGTCTCACCGAGATGGGCTTGCAAACTCTCGGTTGCCTGTTGCAATTATTTCGGTCTCACCGAGATATGCAATTGGTCCCACCGAGTTTGCTTGACCAACTCTCTGTTTTTCTTATTACCAAAATCGGTCTCACCGAGTTTGTGTAATCGGTCAAACCGAGTTGAGGTTTTACCCTAACCCTAGCACATCGGTCCCACCGAGTTGATCATATCGGTCCCACCGAAAACTCTAACGTTCACATTTTGAACTAAATCGGTCTGACCGAGTTTCTCGATTCGGTCCCACCGAGTTTGGTAAATTGTGTGTAACGGCTAGATTTTGTGTGGAGGCTATATATGTTGGAAATATGCCCTAGAGGCAATAATAAATGGTTATTATTATATTTCTTTGTTCATGGTAATGGTCTATTATTCATGCTATAATTGTATTGTCCGGAAATCGTAATACATGTGTGAATACATAGACCACAACGTGTCCCTAGTAAGCCTCTAGTTGACTAGCTCGTTGATCAACAGATAGTCATGGTTTCCTGACTATGGACATTGGATGTCATTGATAACGGGATCACATCATTAGGAGAATGATGTGATGGACAAGACCCAATCCTAAGCATAGCATAAAAGATCGTGTAGTTTCGTTTGCTAGAGCTTTTCTAATGTCAAGTATCTTTTCCTTAGACCATGAGATCGTGCAACTCCCGGATACCGTAGGAGTGCTTTGGGTGTGCCAAACGTCACAACGTAACTGGGTGACTATAAAGGTGCACTACGGGTATCTCCGAAAGTGTCTGTTGGGTTGGCACGGATTGAGACTGGGATTTGTCACTCCGTGTGACGGAGAGGTATCTCTGGGCCCACTCGGTAATGCATCATCATAATGAGCTCAATGTGACTAAGGCGTTAGTCACGGGATCATGCATTGCTGTACGAGTAAAGAGACTTGCCGGTAACGAGATTGAACAAGGTATTGGGATACCGACGATCGAATCTCGGGCAAGTAACATACCGGTGGACAAAGGGAATTGTATACGGGATTGACTGAATCCTCGACACCGTGGTTCATCCGATGAGATCATCGTGGAACATGTGGGAGCCAACATGGGTATCCAGATCCCGCTGTTGGTTATTGACCGGAGAGGCGTCTCGGTCATGTCTGCATGTCTCCCGAACCCGTAGGGTCTACACACTTAAGGTTCGGTGACGCTAGGGTTGTAGAGATATGTGTATGCGGAAACCCGAAAGTTGTTCGGAGTCCCGGATGAGATCCCGGATGTCACGAGAGGTTCCGGAATGGTCCGGAGGTGAAGAATTATATATAGGAAGTCAAGTTTCGGCCACCGGGAAAGTTTCGGGGGTTACCGGTATTGTACCGGGACCACCGGAAGGGTCCCGGGGGTCCACCGGGTGGGGCCACCTATCCCGGAGGGCCACGTGGGCTGAAGTGGGAAGGGAACCAGCCCCTAGTGGGCTGGGCGCCCCCCCATGGGCCTCCCCCATGCGCCTAGGGTTGGGAACCCTAGGGTGGGGGGGCTTCCCACTTGCCTTGGGGGGCAAGGCACCCCCTTCCCACCCTTTGGCCGCCGCCCCCCTTGAGATCCCATCTCCAGGGCCGGCGCCCCCCCAGGGGGCCTATATAAAGGGGGGAGGGAGGGCAGCAACCTACAACCTTGGGCGCCTCCCTCCTCCCCTGCTACACCTCTCCGTCTCGCAGAAGCTCGGCGAAGCCCTGCCGAGACCAGCTACATCCACCACCACGCCGTCGTGCTGCTGGATCTCCATCAACCTCTCCTTCCCCCTTGCTGGATCAAGAAGGAGGAGACGTCGCTGCACCGTACGTGTGTTGAACGCGGAGGTGCCGTCCGTTCGGCACTCGGTCATCGGTGATTTGGATCACGGCGAGTACGACTCCGTCATCCACGTTCATTGGAACGCTTCCGCTCGCGATCTACAAGGGTATGTAGATGCACTCCTTTCCCCTCGTTGCTAGTATACTCCATAGATGCATCTTGGTGAGCGTAGGAAAATTTTAAAATTATGCTACGATTCCCAACAGTGGTATCAGAGCCAGGCCTATGCGTAGTTACTATGCACGAGTAGAACACAAAGCAGTTGTGGGCGTTGAGTTTGCCAATTCTTCTTGCCGCTACTAGTCTTTTCTTGTTTCGGCGGCATTGTAGGATGAAGCGGCCCGGACCGACCTTACACGTACGCTTACGTGAGACAGGTTCCACCGATTGACATGCACTAGTTGCATAAGGTGGCTAGCGGGTGTCTGTCTCTCCTACTTTAGTCGGAACGAATTCGATGAAAAGGGTCCTTATGAAGGGTAAATAGAAATTGGCAAATCGCGTTGTGGTCATACGTAGGTAAGAAAACGTTCTTGCTAGAAACCTACAAACCACGTAAAACTTGTAACAACAATTAGAGGACGTCTAACTTGTTTTTGCAGCAAGTGCTATGTGATGTGATATGGCCAGAAGATGTGATGAATGATATATGTGATGTATGAGATTGATCATATTCTTGTAATAGGAATCACGACTTGCATGTCGATGAGTATGACAACCGGCAGGAGCCATAGGAGTTGTCTTTATTATTTTGTATGACCTGCGTGTCATTGAATAACGCCATGTAATTTACTTTACTTTGTTGCTAAACGCGTTAGCCATAGAAGTAGAAGTAATCGTTGGCGTGACGACTTCATGAAGACACAATGATGGAGATCATGATGATGGAGATCATGGTGTCATGCCGGTGACGAAGATGATCATGGTGCCCCGAAGATGGAGATCAAAGGAGCATAATGATATTGGCCATATCATGTCACTATTTGATTGCATGTGATGTTTATCATATTTTTGCATCTTATTTGCTTAGAACGACGGTAGTAAGTAAGATGATCCCTTATAATAATTTCAAGAAAGTGTTCACCCTAACTGTGCACCGTTGTGAAGGTTCGTTGTTTCGAAGCACCACGTGATGATCGGGTGTGATAGATTCTAACGTTCGAATACAACGGGTGTTGACGAGCCTAGCATGTACAGACATGGCCTCGTAACACACGCAATACACTTAGGTTGACTTGACGAGCCTAGCATGTACAGACATGGCCTCGGAACACGGAGGACCGAAAGGTCGAGCATGAGTCGTATAGAAGATACGATCAACATGGAGATGTTCACCGATCTTGACTAGTCCGTCTCACGTGATGATCGGACACGGCCTAGTTAAATTCGGATCATGTATCACTTAGATGACTAGAGGGATGTCTATCTGAGTGGGAGTTCATTAAATAATTTGATTAGATGAACTTAATTATCATGAACTTAGTCTAAAATCTTTACACTATGTCTTGTAGATCAAATAGCCAACATTGTCCTCAATTTCAACGCGTTCCTAGAGAAAACCAAGCTGAAAGATGATGGCAGCAACTATACGGACTGGGTCCGGAACCTGAGGATCATCCTCATAGTAGCCAAGAAAGATTATGTCTTAGAAGCACCGCTAGGTGATGCACCATTCCCAGAGAACCAAGACGTTATGAACGCTTGGCAGCAGCGTGCTGATGATTACTCCCTCGTTCAGTGCGGCTTGCTTTACAGCTTAGAACCGGGTCTCCAAAAGCGTTTTGAGAAACATGGAGCATATGAGATGTTCGAGGAGCTGAAACTGGTTTTTCAAGCTCATGCCCGGGTCGAGAGATATGATGTCTCCGACAAGTTCTTCAGCTGTAAAATGGAGGAGAACAGTTCTGTTAGTGAGCACATACTCAGAATGTCTGGGTTGCATAACCGCTTGTCTCAGCTGGGAGTTAATCTTCCGGATGACGCGGTCATTGACAGAATCCTTCAGTCGCTTCCACCAAGCTTCAAGAGCTTTGTGATGAACTACAATATGCAGGGGATGGAAAAGACCATTCCCGAGGTATATTCAATGCTGAAATCAGCGGAGGTGGAGATCGGAAAAGAACATCAAGTGTTGATGGTGAATAAAACCACTAAGTTCAAGAAGGGCAAGGGTAAGAAGAACTTCAAGAAGGACGGCAAGGGAGTTGCCGCGCCCGGTAAACCAGTTACTGGGAAGAAGTCAAAGAATGGATCCAAGCCCGA
Source organism: Triticum aestivum (assembly GCF_018294505.1). NCBI lineage: Eukaryota > Viridiplantae > Streptophyta > Magnoliopsida > Poales > Poaceae > Triticum > Triticum aestivum. Next base: position 173,739,242 of record NC_057814.1, read on the forward strand.
GACTGAGTGCTTTTATTGCAAGGGAAGTGGTCACTGGAAGCGGAACTGGCCCAAATACTTAGCGGACAAGAAGAAGGCCGGCAACACCAAAGGTATATGTGATATACATGTAATTGATGTGTACCTTACCAGTACTCGTAGTAGCTCCTGGGTATTTGATACCGGTGCCGTTGCTCATATTTGTAACTCAAAACAGGAACTACGGAATAAACGGAGACTGGCGAAGGACGAGGTGACGATGCACGTCGGGAATGGTTCCAAGGTCGATGTGATCGCCGTCGGCACGCTACCTCTGCATCTACCCACGGGATTAGTTTTAAACCTCAATAATTGTTATTTAGTGCCAGCTTTGAGCATGAACATTGTATCTGGATCTCGTTTAATTCGAGATGGCTACTCATTTAAATCCGAGAATAATGGTTGTTCTATTTATTTGAGAGATATGTTTTATGGTCATGCCCCGCTGGTCAATGGTTTATTTTTGATGAATCTCGAACGTGATGTTACACATGTTCATAGTGTGAATACCAAAAGATGTAAAGTTGATAACGATAGTCCCACATACTTGTGGCACTGCCGCCTTGGTCACATTGGTGTCAAGCGCATGAAGAAGCTCCATGCAGATGGACTTTTGGAGTCTCTTGATTACGAATCATTTGACACATGCGAACCATGCCTCATGGGTAAGATGACCAAGACTCCGTTCTCCGGAACAATGGAGCGAGCAACCAACTTATTGGAAATCATACATACCGATGTGTGCGGTCCAATGAGTGTTGAGGCTCGCGGAGGATATCGTTATGTTCTCACTCTCACTGATGATTTAAGTAGATATGGGTATGTCTACCTAATGAAACACAAGTCTGAAACCTTTGAAAAGTTCAAGGAATTTCAGAGTGAGGTTGAGAATCAACGTGACAGGAGAATAAAATTCTTACGATCAGATCGTGGTGGAGAATATTTAAGTCACGAGTTTGGTGCACACTTAAGGAAATGTGGAATAGTTTCACAACTCACGCCGCCTGGAACACCTTAGAGAAATGGTGTGTCCGAACGTCGTAATCGCACTCTATTGGATATGGTGCGATCTATGATGTCTCTTACCAATTTACCGCTCTCATTTTGGGGTTATGCTTTAGAGACTGCCGCATTCACTTTAAATAGGGCTCCGTCGAAATCCGTTGAGACGACACCGTATGAATTATGGTTTGGGAAGAAACCTAAGCTGTCATTTCTAAAAGTTTGGGGATGCGATGCTTATGTCAAGAAACTTCAACCTGAAAAGCTCGAACCCAAGTCGGAAAAATGCATCTTCATAGGATACCCTAAGGAAACTATTGGGTATACCTTCTACCTCAGATCCGAAGTTAAGATCTTCGTTGCCAAGAACGGGTCCTTTCTGGAGAAGGAGTTTCTCTCGAAAGAATTGAGTGGGAGGAAAGTGGAACTTGATGAGGTGATAGTCACCCCTTCCGAACCGGAAAGTAGCGCAGCGCGTCCTGTGGTGCCTACACCGACTGGGGAGGAAGTTAATGATGATGATCATGAAGCTTCGGATCAAGTTACTGAACTTCGTAGGTCCACAAGGACACGTTCCGCACCAGAGTGGTACGGCAACCCTGTCCTGGAAATCATGTTGTTAGACAATGGTGAACCTTCGAACTATGAAGAAGCGATGGCGGGCCCGGATTCCAACAAATGGCTAGAAGCCATGAAATCCGAGATAGGATCCATGTATGAAAACGAAGTATGGACTTTGACTGACTTGCCCGATGATCGGCGAGCCATAGAAAACAAATGGATCTTTAAGAAGAAGACAGACGCAGATGGTAATGTGACCATCTACAAAGCTCGACTTGTCGCTAAGGGTTATCGACAAGTTCAAGGGGTTGACTACGATGAGACTTTCTCACCCGTAGCGAAGCTGAAGTCCGTCCGAATCATGTTAGCAATTGCCGCATACTATGATTATGAGATATGGCAGATGGACGTCAAAACGTCATTCCTTAATGGCTTCCTTAAGGAAGAGTTGTATATGATGCAGCCGGAAGGTTTTGTCGATCCTAAGAATGCTAACAAAGTATGCAAGCTCCAGCGCTCAATCTATGGGCTGGTGCAAGCATCTCGGAGTTGGAACATTCGCTTTGATGAGATGATCAAAGCGTTTGGGTTTACACAGACTTATGGAGAAGCCTGTGTTTACAAGAAAGTGAGTGGGAGCTCTGTAGCATTTCTCTTATTATATGTGGATGACATACTATTGATGGGAAATGATATAGAATTCTTGGAAAGTATAAAGGCCTATTTGAATAAGTGTTTTTCAATGAAGGACCTTGGAGAAGCTGCTTATATATTAGGCATCAAGATCTATAGAGATAGATCAAGACGCCTCATTGGTCTTTCACAGAGTACATACCTTGACAAGATATTGAAGAAGTTCAATATGGATCAGTCCAAGAAGGGGTTCTTGCCTGTATTGCAAGGTGTGCAATTGAGCACGGCTCAATGTCCGACCACGGCAGAAGATATAGAAAAGATGAGTGTCATCCCCTATGCCTCGGCCATAGGATCTATTATGTATGCCATGCTGTGTACCAGACCTGATGTAAACCTTGCCGTAAGTTTGGTAGGAAGGTACCAAAGTAATCCCGGCATGGAACACTGGACAGCGGTCAAGAATATCCTGAAGTACCTGAAGAGGACTAAGGATATGTTTCTCGTTTATGGAGGTGACGAAGAGCTCGTCGTAAAGGGTTACGTCGACGCTAGCTTCGACACAGATCTGGATGACTCGAAGTCACAAACCGGATACGTGTATATTTTGAATGGAGGAGCAGTAAGCTGGTGCAGTTGCAAGCAAAGCGTCGTGGCGGGATCTACATGTGAAGCGGAGTACATGGCAGCCTCGGAGGCAGCACAGGAAGCAGTCTGGATGAAGGAGTTCATTACCGACCTAGGGGTGATTCCCAATGCGTCGCGCCCGATGACTCTCTTCTGTGACAACACTGGAGCTATTGCCCTTGCGAAGGAGCCCAGGTTTCACAGGAAGACCAGGCATATCAAGCGTCGCTTCAACTCCATTCGTGAAAGTGTTCAAAATGGAGACATAGATATTTGTAAAGTACATACGGACCTGAATGTAGCAGATCCGTTGACTAAACCTCTCCCTAGGGCAAAACATGATCAACACCAGGACGCAATGGGTGTTCGATTCATCACAATGTAACTAGATTATTGACTCTAGTGCAAGTGGGAGACTGTTGGAAATATGCCCTAGAGGCAATAATAAATGGTTATTACTATATTTCTTTGTTCATGGTAATTGTCTATTATTCATGCTATAATTATATTGTCCGGAAATCGTAATACATGTGTGAATGCATAGACCACAACGTGTCCCTAGTAAGCCTCTAGTTGACTAGCTCGTTGATCAACAGATAGTCATGGTTTCCTGACTATGGACATTGGATGTCATTGATAACGGGATCACATCATTAGGAGAATGATGTGATGGACAAGACCCAATCCTAAGCATAGCATAAAAGATCGTGTAGTTTCGTTTGCTAGAGCTTTTCTAATGTCAAGTATCTTTTCCTTAGACCATGAGATCGTGCAACTCCCGGATACCGTAGGAGTGCTTTGGGTGTGCCAAACGTCACAACGTAACTGGGTGACTATAAAGGTGCACTACGGGTATCTCCGAAAGTGTCTGTTGGGTTGGCACGGATCGAGACTGGGATTTGTCACTCCGTGTGACGGAGAGGTATCTCTGGGCCCACTCGGTAATGCATCATCATAATGAGCTCAATGTGACTAAGGCGTTAGTCACGGGATCATGCATTGCGTTACGAGTAAAGAGACTTGCTGGTAACGAGATTGAACAAGGTATTGGGATACCGACGATCGAATCTCGGGCAAGTAACATACCGGTGGACAAAGGGAATTGTATACGGGATTGACTGAATCCTCGACACCGTGGTTCATCCGATGAGATCACCGTGGAACATGTGGGAGCCAACATGGGTATCTAGATCCTGCTGTTGGTTATTGACCGGAGAGGCGTCTCGGTCATGTCTGCATGTCTCCCGAACCCGTAGGGTCTACACACTTAAGGTTCGGTGACGCTAGGGTTGTAGAGATATGTGTATGCGGAAACCCGAAAGTTGTTCGGAGTCCCGGATGAGATCCCGGACGTCACGAGAGGTTCCGGAATGGTCTGGAGGTGAAGAATTATATATAGGAAGTCAAGTTTCGGCCACCGGGAAAGTTTCGGGGGTTACCGGTATTGTACCGGGACCACCGGAAGGGTCCCGGGGGTCCATCGGGTGGGGCCACCTATCCCGGAGGGCCACGTGGGCTGAAGTGGGAAGGGAACCAGCCCCTAGTGGGCTGGGCGCCCCCCCATGGGCCTCCCCCCATGCGCCTAGGGTTGGGAACCCTAGGGTGGGGGGGGGGGCTTCCCACTTGCCTTGGGGGGCAAGGCACCCCCTTCCCCCCCTTTGGCCGCCGCCCCCCCTTGAGATCCCATCTCCAGGGCCGGCGCCCCCCCAGGGGGCCTATATAAAGGGGGGGAGGGAGGGCAGCAACCTACAGCCTTGGGCGCCTCCCTCCTCCCCTGCTACACCTCTCCGTCTCGCAGAAGCTCGGCGAAGCCCTACCGAGACCCGCTACATCCACCACCACGCCGTCGTGCTGCTGGATCTCCATCAACCTCTCCTTCCCCCTTGCTGGATCAAGAAGGAGGAGACGCCGCTGCACCGTACGTGTGTTGAACGCGGAGGTGCCGTCCGTTCGGCACTCGGTCATCGGTGATTTGGATCACGGCGAGTACGACTCCGTCATCCACGTTCATTGGAACGCTTCCGCTCGCGATCTACAAGGGTATGTAGATGCACTCCTTTCCCCTCGTTGCTAGTATACTCCATAGATGCATCTTGGTGAGCGTAGGAAAATTTTAAAATTATGCTACGATTCCCAACAATATATACCCCTCCACCCACTCTTCATTCATGGAGAGAGCCATCAGAACGTGCCTACACTTCCAGCATTCATTTTCTGAGAGAGAAGCACCTACTCATGTGTTGAGACCAAGATATTCCAATCCAACCACAAGAATCTTGATCTCTAGCCTTCCCCAAGTTGCTTTCCACTCAAATCATCTTTCCACCAAATCCAAATCCGTGAGAGAGAGTTGAGTGTTGGGGAGACTATCATTTGAAGCACAAGAGCAAGGAGTTCATCATCAACACACCATCTATTACCTTTTGGAGAGTGGTGTCTCCTAGATTGGTTAGGTGTCACTTGGGAGCCTCCGTCAAGATTGTGGAGTTGAACCAAGGAGTTTGTACGGGCAAGAAGATCGCCTACTTCGTGAAGATCTACCCTAGGGAAGCAAGTCCTTCGTGGGCGATGGCCATGGTGGGATAGACGTGGTTGCTTCTTCGTGGACCCTTCGTGGGTGGAGCCCCCCGTGGACTCGCGCAACCGTTACCCTTCGTGGGTTGAAGTCTCCATCAACGTGGATGTACGACATCACCACCTATCGGAACCACGGGAAAAATCTTCGTGTCTCCAATTGCGTTTGCACACTCCAATCCCATCCCTTTACTTTCTTGCAAGTTGCATGCTTTACTTTTCGCTGCTCATATACTCTTGCCATGCTTGCTTGAAATGTATTGTGAATGTTTAAACTTGTGCTAAAACTCCACCTTAACTTGAAGAAATTAAAAACTGCTACTTTTCTTTGTTGAGGGTCTAATCACCCTCCTCTAGACACCTCTTCTCGATCCTTTCAAGTGTCCAACACGAGACACGTAGCGACGGCTAGGCGCACAACTTGATGTGCTCCTAGGCCACAAAAGTGACCCTTAAGGGAGCCCCGTAAAAGGCAACCTTTAGTTAGTTGCTCAGGTTCCGAGTGGGATGACAAAGAACAAGCTATCTTGGACGAACAAGTGTGCGAAGAATTGGTTGATCACCCACCCTACCTTCCGCTTTTAAGAGTTATCTTTCACACACACTTAATATGTTCTTTTATGAATCAACTCTCAGAAAGAGCGTAACTTTCATGGATACTAACAAACTACTACACATAATAAACACATGCCCATATATGATATGTTCTTTGAATAAGGTGATAAAATTTTATAACAACACTAAAATAAATGCCTATATATGTTGTTTTTATCACAACCACATTGACTTCCATTGCAAAAATACTTATAATAAGGTGATAAAATTTTCTAACAACACTAAAATAAATGCCATCGAGGAAATTATACAGTATTTGTTACACACAAGTGCATGTATATTATTTGTTGAGATCTAAGTTGTTCGAGCCACAACAAAGATGCCATAATTGATTGGATGTATGGTATGGTGGACTCTGTAAACGAATATTGCAGAGAACATCTTATCGACAATGAAGAGTCAGAAGATGAATATGAGTAAAAGACGAGGACGAAGCATAAGAGGAGTTCACGGAAGAAGAACAACGTCCCGCCTACTCTTACATGTGTAAAATCCTTGATATACCTGAACAAGAGTATTATGATAACTCTAGTTTGAGTGAACTTGATGCTAATGAACTTGATGTGCAGGAATGCCACCCTCTAAATGAGGATGATGATTACCATGAGTCGTTAAGCATCTTATTTGAGGTGTCTAGTGTTAGCTAAAATGACAAACTAGAGGAGGAGGACACTCTTGATTTATCTATACTAATATCCAACTATGCTTCTTTAGACAATTTTCTTATGCAGGGAAACAGAACTATCCACTATAAAGGGATAATTTTATGAAGTGTCCCCCTACACTGATAACCAAGGTATTATCTTTAAATTCATTTATAAACCTCTAACCATCGCTTTGCAGAAGTACAAGGAGGCATGTTTGCATAGCTCGGTGAAGGAAATGTGCCCTAGAGGCAATAATAAAGTTGTTATTTATATTTCCTTATATCATGATAAATTTTTATTATTCATGCTAGAATTGTATTAACTGGAAACTTAGTACATGTGTGAATACATAGACAAACAGAGTGTCCCTAGTATGCCTCTACTTGACTAGCTTGTTTATCAAAGATGGCTATGTTTCCTAGCCATAGACATGTGTTGTCATTTTATGAACGGGATCACATCATTCACATCATTAGAGAATGATGTGATGGACAAGACCCATCTGTCAGCTTAGCACTATGATCGTTAACATGTTCCTCTGACTATGAGATTATGCAACTCCCGAATACCGGAGGAACACTTAGTGTGCTATCAAACGTCACAACGTAACTGGGTGATTATGAAGATGCTCTATAGGTGTCTCCAATGGTGTTTGTTGAGTTGGCATAGATCGAGATTAGGATTTGTCACTCCGATTGTCGGAGAGGTATCTCTGGGCCCTCTCGGTAATGCACATCACAATAAGGCTTGCAAGCAATGTGACTAATGAGTTAGTTGCGGAATGATGCATTACGGAACGAGTAAAGAGACTTGCCAGTATTAAGATTGAACTATGTATGGTGATACCGACGATCAAATCTCGGGCAAGTAACATACCGATGACAAAGGGAACAACGTATGTTGTTATGAGGTTCGACCGGTAAAGATCTTCGTAGAATATGTAGGAACCAATATGAGCATCTAGGTTCCGCTATTGGTTATTGACCGGAGAGGTGTCTCGGTCATGTCTACATAGTTCTCGAACCCATAGGGTCCGCACCCTTAGCGTTTGATGACGATTGGTATTATGAGTTTATGTGATTTGATGTACCGAAGGTTGTTCGGAGTCCCGGATGAGATCACGGACATGACGAGGAGTCTCGAAATGGTCGAGACATAAAGATTGATATATTGGACCATGTTGTTCGAACACTGGAAGTGTTCCGGAGAGTTTCGGATAAAACCGGAGTGCCGGAGGGTTACCAGAACCCCCTCGGGAAGTTATGGGCCTTAGTGGGCTTTAGGGGAGAGAGAGGGCCGCAGCCAAGAGGTGGCGCGCCCCCACCCCAAGAGGAGTCCGAATAGGACTAGGGGAGGGGGCGCGACCCCTCTTTCCCTCTCCCTCTCCCTCTCCTTCCTTCTTCTCCTAGTTGGACTAGGAAAGGGGGGAACCTATTCCTACTTGGAGTAGGATTCCCCCCCTTGGGCGCGCCCCTTGTGGCCGGTCGGCCTCCTCCTCCCCTCCTTTATATACGGGGGAGGGGGGCACCCCATAGACACACAAGTTGATCTTTAGCCGTGTGCGGTGCCCCTTTCCAGTTTTCCACCTCGGTCATATTGTCGTAGTGCTTAGGCGAAGCCCTGCGCCGGTAACTTCATCATCACCGTCACCACGGCGTTGTGCTGATGGAACTCTCCTTCGGCCTCAACTGGATCAAGAGTACGAGGGACGTCATCGAGCTGAACGTGTGCAGAACACGGAGGTGCCGTACGTTTGGTGCTAGGATCGGTCGGATCGTGAAGACGTATGACTACATCAACCGTGTTGATAAACGCTTCCGCTTTTGGTCTACGAGGGTACGTGGACACACTCTCCCCGCTTGTTGCTATGCTTCTCCTAGATAGATCTAGCGTGATCGTAGGAAATTTTTGAAATACTATGTTCCCAACAGTGGTATCAGAGCCAGGTCTATGCGTAGATGTTATACTCACGAGTAAAACACAATGAGATGTTATATGCACGAGCATGTCTAACTTTGATTCCGCGGTAGTGTTGGATGAAGCGGCCCTAACCGACATTACATGACCGCGTTCATGAGACTGGTTCTACCGACGTGCTTCGCACACACGTGGCTAGTGGTGTCTGTTTCTCCAACTTTAGTTGAATCGAGTTTGACTACGCCCGGTCCTTGTTGAAGGTTAAAACATCACACTTGACGAAAAATCATTGTGGTTTTGATGCGTAGGTAAGAACGGTTCTTCTAGAAGCCCATAGCAGCCACGTAAAACTTGCAACAACAAAGTAGAGGACGTCTAACTTGTTTTTGCAGGACTTGCTGTGATGTGATATGGTCAAGACGTGATGATATATAAATTGTTGTATGAGATGATCATGTTTTGTAACAGTTATCGGCAACTGGCAGGAGCCATATGGTTGTCGCTTTATTGTATGAAATGTTGTCGCCATGTAATTGCTTTACTTTATCACTAAGCGGTAGCGATAGACGTAGAAGCAATAGTTGGCGAGACAACGATGCTTCGATGGAGATCAAGGTGTCAAGCCGGTGACGATGGTGATCATGACGGTGCTTTGGAGATGGAGTTCAAAGGCACAAGATGATGATGGCCATATCATATCACTTATTTGATTGCATGTGATGTTTATCATTTATGCATTTTATTTTGCTTAGTACGACGGTAGCATTATAAGATGATCTCTCACTAAATTTCAAGGTACTAGTGTTCTCCCTGAGTATGCACCGTTGCGACAGTTTGTCATGCCGAGACACCACGTGATGATCGGGTGTGATAAGCTCTACGTTCACATACAACGGGTGCAAGCCAGTTTTGCACACGCAGAATACTCAGGTTAAACTTGACGAGCCTAGCATATGCAGATATGGCCTCGGAACACTGAGACCGAAAGGTCGAGCGTGAATCATATAGTAGATATGATCAACATAGCGATGTTCACCATTGAAAACTACTCCATCTCACGTGATGATCGTACATGGTTTAGTTATGGATCAAGTGATCATTTAGATGACTAGAGGGATGTCTATCTAAGTGGGAGTTCTTAAGTAATATGATTAATTGAACTTTAATTTATCATGAACTTGGTCCTATAGTATTTGCTTATCTATGTTGTAGATCAATAGCTCGCATGTAGCTCCCCGTTTATTTTTGATATGTTTCTAGAGAAAATAAGTTGAAAGATGATAGAAGCAATGATGCGGACTTGGTCCGTGATCTGAGGATTATCCTGATTGCTGCACAGAAGAATTATGTCCTTGATGCACTGCTAGGTGACAAACCTATTGCAGGAGCAGATGCAGACGTTATGAACATTTGACAAAGCTCGGTATAATGACTACTTGATAGTTTAGTGCACCATGCTTTACGGCTTAAAACCGGGACTTCAAAAACATTTTGAATGCCACGGAGCATATGAGATGTTCTAAGAGTTGAAATTGGTATTTCATACTCATGCCCGTGTCGAGAGGTATGAGACGTCTGGCAGTACTTTGCCTACAAGATGGAGGAGAATATCTCAACCAGTGAGCATGTGCTCAGATTGTCTGGGTACTACAATTGCTTGAATCAAGTGGGAGTTAATCTTCCAGATAAGATAGTAATTGACAAAGTTCTCTAGTCACTATCACCAGGTTACTAGAACTTCGTGATGAACTATAATATGCAAGGGATGATGAAAGTAATTCCCGAGCTCTTCACGATGCTGAAATCGGCGAAGGTAGAAATCAAGAGAGAGCATCAAGTGTTGATGGTTGACAAGACCACTAGTTTCAAGTAAAAGGGCAAGGGAAAGAAATGGAACTTCAAGAAGAATGGCAAGCAAGTTGCCACTCCCATGAAGAAGCCCAAACCTAGACCCAAGCTTCTACTGCAAAGGAAACGGTCACTGGAAGCGGAACTACCGAAAATACTTAGCGGGTAAGAAGGATGGCAAAGTGAACAAAAGTATATATGATATACATGTTATTGATGTGTACTTACTGAAGGAAATATGCCCTAGAGGCAATAATAAAGTTGTTATTTATATTTCCTTATATCATTATAAATGTTTATTATTCATGCTAGAATTGTATTAACTGGAAACTTGATACATGTGTGAATATATAGACAAACAGAGTGTCACTAGTTTGCCTCTACTTGACTAGCTCCTTGAATCGAAGATGATTATGTTTCCTAGCCATAGACATGAGTTGTCATTTGATTAATGGGATCACATCACTAGAGAATGATGTGATTGACTTGACCCATTCCGTTAGCTTATCACTTGATTGTTTAGTATATTGCTATTGCTTTCTTCATGACTTATACATGTTCCTATGACTATGAGATTATGAAACTCCCGAATACCGGAGGAACACTTTGTGTGCTACCAAACGTCACAACGTAACTAGGTGATTATAAAGGTGCTCTACAGGTGTCTCCGATGGTACTTGTTGAGTTGGCATAGATCAAGATTAGGATTTGTCACTCCGATTGTCGGAGAGGTATCTCTGGGCCCTCTCGGTAATGCACATCACTATAAGCCTTGCAAGCAATGTGACTAATGAGTTAGTTGCGGGATGATGCATTACGGAACAAGTAAATAAACTTGCCGGTAATGAGATTGAACTAGGTATTGAGATACCGACGATCGAATCTTGGGCAAGTAACATACCGATGACAAAGGGAACAACGTATGTTGTTATGCGGTTTGACCGATAAAGATCTTCGTAGAATATGTGGGAGCCAATATGAACATCCAGTTTTTGCTATTGGTTATTGACCGGAGATGAGTCTCGGTCATGTCTACATAGTTCTCGAACCCGTAGGGTCCGCACGCTTAAAGTTCGGTGACGATCGGTATTATGAGTTTATGTGTTTTGATGAACCGAAGGTAGTTCGGAGTCCCGGATATGATCACGGACATGACGTGCAGTCTCGAAATGGTCGAGACATAAAGATCGATATATTGGACGGCTATATTCGGACACCGGAAGTGTGCCGGGTGATTTCGGAGAAAATCGGAGTGCCGGAGGGGTTACCGGAACCCCCCGGGGAAGTATTGGGCCTTAGTGGGCCTTAGGGGAGAGAGAGGGCAGCAGCCCAGGAGGTGGCGCCCCCCCTCCCAAGGGGAGTCCGAATTGGACTAGGGAAGGGGGGCGCGGCCCCTCTTTCCCTCTCCCTCTCCCTCTCTTTCCTTCCCCCTTCCTCCTCCTAGTTGGACTAGGAAAGGCGGAGTCCTACTCCTACTAGGAGAGGACTCCTCCCCCTCCTTGGCGCACCCCAAGACCGGCCGGCCTCCCCCTTGATCCTTTATATACGGGGGCAGGGGGCACCCTAGAACACACAAGTTGATTGTTTCCAGCCGTGTGCGGTGCCCCCCTCCACCATAATCCACCTCGGTCATATCGTCGTAGTGCTTAGGCGAAGCCCTGCGCCGGTAGCTTCATCGTCACCGTCATCATGCTGTCGGGCTGACGAAGCTCTCCCTCGACACTCTGCTGGATCGTGAGTTCGTGGGACATCGCCGAGCCGAACGTGTGCAGATCGCGGAGGTGCCGTACGTTAGGTACTAGGATCGGTCGATCATGAAGACGTATGACTACATCAACCGCGTTGTCATAACGCTTCCGCTTACGGTCTATGAGGGTACGTGGACAACATTCTCCCCTCTCGTTGCTATGCATCACCATGATCTTGCGTGTGTGTAGGAATTTTTTTAAAATTACTACGTTCCCCAACAGTGGTATCAGAGCCAGGTTTATGCGTAGATGTTATATGCACGAGTAGAACACAAGTGAGTTGTGGGCGATACTAGTCATACTGCTTACCAGCATGTCATACTTTGATTCGGCGGTATTGTTGGATGAAGCGGCCCAGACCGACATTACGCGTACGCTTACGCGAGACTGGTTCTACCGACGTGCTTCGCGCACAGGTGGCTGGCGGGTGTCAGTTTCTCCAACTTTAGTTGAATCGAGTGTGGCTACACCCGGTCCTTGTTGAAGGTTAAAACAGCACATACTTGACGAAATATCGTTGTGGTTTTGATGCGTAGGTAAGAACGGTTCTTGCTCAGCCCGTAGCAGCCACGTACAACTTGCAACAACAAAGTAGAGGACGTCTAACTTGTTTTTGCAGGGCATGTTGTGATGTGATATGGTCAAGACATGATGCTAAATTTTATTGTATGAGATGATCATGTTTTGTAACGGAGTTATCGGCAACTGGCAGGAGCCATATGGTCGTCGCTTTATTGTATGAAATGCAATCGACATGTAATTGCTTTACTTTATCACTAAGCGGTAGCAATAGTCGTATAAGCAATAGTTGGCGAGACGACAACGATGCTACGATGGAGATCAAGGTGTCGCGCCGGTGACGATGGTGATCATGACGGTGCTTTGGAGATGGAGATCAAAGGCACAAGATGATGATGGCCATATCCTATCACTTATATTGATTGCATGTGATGTTTATCCTTTATGCATCTTATTTTTCTTAGTTCAGCGGTAGCATTATATGATCTCTCACTAAATTTCAAGGTATAAGTGTTCTCCCTGAGTATGCACCGTTGCGAAAGTTCGTCGTGCCGAGACACCACGTGATGATCGGGTGTGATAAGCTCTACGTTCACATACAACGGGTGCAAGCCAGTTTTGCACACGCAGAATACTCGGGTTAAACTTGACGAGCCTAGCATATGCAGATATGGCCTCGGAACACTGAGGCCGAAAGGTCGAGCGTGAATCATATAATAGATATGATCAACATAGTGATGTTCACCATTGAAAACTACTCCATCTCATGTGATGATCGGACATTGTTTAGTTGATATGGATCACGTGATCACTTAGATGATTAGAGGGATGTCTATCTAAGTGGGAGTTCTTAAGTAATTTGATTAATTGAACTTTAATTTATCATGAACTTAGTACCTGATAGTATTTTGCATGTCTATGTTGTTGTAGATAGATGGCCCGTGCTACTGTTCCGTTGAATTTTAATGCGCTCCTAGAGAAAGCTAAGTTGAAAGATGATGGTAGCGACTAGACGGACTGGGTCCGTAACTTGAGGATTATCCTCATTGCTGCACAGAAGAATTACGTCCTGGAAGCACCGCCAGGTGCCAAACCCGCTGCAGGAGCAACGCCAGATGTTATGAACGTCTGGCAGAGCAAAGCTGATGACTACTCGATAGTTTAGTGTGCCATGCTTTACGGCTTAGAACCGGGACTTCAATGACGTTTTGAACATCATGGAGCATATGAGATGTTCCAGGAGTTGAAGTTAATATTTGAAGCAAATGCCCGGATTGAGAGATATGAAGTCTCCAATAAGTTCTACAGCTGCAAGATGGAGGAGAATAGTTCTGTTAGTGAGCATATACTCAAAATGTCTGGGTATAACAATCACTTGATTAAACTGGGAGTTAATCTTCTGGATGATAGTGTCATTGACATAATTCTTCAATCACTGCCACCAAGCTACAAGAGCTTCGTGATGAACTATAACATGCAAGGGATGGATAAGACAATTCCCGAGCTCTTCGCAATGCTAAAGGTTGCGGAGGTAGAAATCAAGAAGGAGCATCAAGTGTTGATGGTCAACAAGACCACCAGTTTCAAGAAAAAGGGTAAAGGGAAGTAGGGGAACTTCAAGAAGAACGGCAAGCAAGTTGCTGCTCAAGTGAAGAAGCCCAAGTCCGAACCTAAGCCTGAGACTGAGTGCTTCTACTGCAAAGGGACTGGTCACTGGAAGCGGAACTGCCCCAAGTATTTGGCGGATAAGAAGGATGGCAAGGTGAACAAAGGTATATGTGATATACATGTTATTGATGTGTACCGTACTAATGCTCGTAGTAGCACCTGGGTATTTGATACTGGTTCTTTTGCTAATATTTGCAACTCGAAACAGGGACTACGGATTAAGCGAAGATTGGCTAAGGACGAGGTGACGATGTGCGTGGGAAATGGTTCCAAAGTCGATGTGATCGCTGTCGGCACACTACCTCTACATCTACCTTCGGGATTAGTTTTAGACCTGAATAATTGTTATTTGGTGCCAGCGTTGAGCATGAACATTATATCTGGATCTTGTTTGATGCGAGATGGTTATTCATTTAAATCAGAGAATAATGGTTGTTCTATTTATATGAGTAATATCTTTTATGGTCATGCACCCTTGAAGAGTGGTCTATTTATGTTGAGTCTCGATAGTAGTGATACACATATTCATAATATTGAAGCCAAAAGATGCAGAGGATAATGATAGTGCAACTTATTTGTGGCACTGCCATTTAGGTCATATTGGTGTAAAGCGCATGAAGAAACTCCATTCTGATGGACTTTTGGAATCACTTGATTATGAATCACTTGGTACTTGCGAACCATGCCTCATGGGCAAGATGACTAAAACGCCATTCTCCGGAACAATGGAGCGAGCAACAGATTTGTTGGAAATCATACATACTGATGTATGTGGTCCGATGAATGTTGAGGCTCGCGGCGGGTATCATTATTTTTTCACCTTCACAGATGATTTGAGCAGATATGGGTATATCTACTTAATGAAACATAAGTCTGAAACATTTGAAAAGTTTAAAGAATTTCAGAGTGAAGGGGAAAATCATCGTAACAAGAAAATAAAGTTTCTACGATCTGATCATGGAGGAGAATATTTGAGTTACGAGTTTGGTCTTCATTTGAAACAATGCGGAATATGTCGGCGTTCTGGGAATGGGGGTACCTCGACTTGCCTGCCTGTAGCCCACGGCGTGGCTCCACAAGCGGGCCCGTACGGCCCATCTTCACCAACAAGTACTCAAGACCCTCGCGAGGGGCCAAGCCTCGCGAACCGGACGACACAAGACCTCCTCAGGGGCGGCCTCACCAGGCTAGCTCGCTAGGGGCGGAGAGATCAAGGCAAGGGGTACCTCGCGAGGTTTCCTGTGACGTAAGCCATGACGATCAAGGCCGGGCGGGCGCCAGCGATCGCAGCGTCCTCGTTTCCTCTTTGGTGCTAAGGAGGCAAGCGCAGGCGAAGAGTATCGAGGCATCAGGCAAAGGTTTCCATATCGGTGCAACGAGACCAAGACCAGCAGGACGGCAGGACGGAGGTCACCGTGGAGCCCAAGACGGCGTCACCACCAGAGCCTTTGGCAGGCGAAGACCACCTTTAGTCAGGATAGCTTGTACTAGTTGTCCCCTTTCAAATTGGCCGTTGTTGGCTCCCTTCCCGCTTAATATTTGGGAAGAGGACCAGGGCCTCTATAAATAGGACTAGCCACCTCCATAGCAGGGGAGGGAAACCTTCACCAGCTCACCAAGCACAAGAATACCTCTCCTCAGGAGGCCGCTCTTCCTTTGTACTGTTCATCATCAGCCTCCAAGGCAATCCACCACCACCACACTGGAGTAGGGTATTACACCACATCGGTGGCCCGAACTAGTATAAATCTTGTGTCCCTTGTGTTGCGAGTTTGTCGAGCTAGCCTGTGAGATCGTGGTGAGAGTGAGGGAGAGATTCGGTAGGGGGAAATCTTCATGCGCACCCCAGTGTTCGAACCTCAAGGGTTTTGCCGGAACCCGAAATCCGACATTTGGCATGCCAGGTAGGGGTGCGCCGGAGCTTTCCTTCCGTCGATCCACACTCCACCATCTTCGCGCCCATTCCCCATGGCTGGCGCTGCTCTTCTGGCTGGATCCGCGGATGCCCACGGCGGCGCCTGGGGGCTCCGAGCCCTTACTCCCGCCCTGCGGCAGGTGCAGTGGCCGCCCAAGTTCAAGCCATAGATGCCACCGCGCTACGACGGTGCAGCGGACCCATCGGCTTTCCTGCTAGCATACGAGGAAGCCGTCCTTAAGGCCAGGGGCGACGACAAGGTCATGTCCAACTGGCTTCCCATGGCCCTCACTGGCGTGCCGCGCGCCTGGCTGCTCAACCTCCACAGATCCATGGTGGCATCTTGGGAGGAGCTGCGCGGTCTCTTCGCCGCGTGCTTCGCGGCGCCTGCACCCCATGCGGTCGCGGCCCTCCTCGGCGGCTCGCAAGCGCCGCCCTCGGATCGTCACGTCAAGCCGTTCCTTCGCCAGATCGGCGCAACTTCCAAGCGCCCGGGGGCTCCCCCGGGTTGGCCGGCGCCCGAGGCCGACCTCACCTTCGACTCAGGGGATCATCCCGTCTCCACCATCGGCTCGGGTGTGCTCCCGATGCTTTGCACGCCTACCATCTGCAACGTGTCCGTCACCAAGACGCTCATCGACGGCGGCGACGGCCTCAACGTGCTCTCCGTGGAGACCTCCAGCCTTCTTCCCATATCGCTCGAGCGGCTTCGCCCCAGCAAGCCTTTCTCAAGGGTCGGCGGAGGCTCTGCCCACTACCTGGGCGGATCCGCCTCCCCATAACCTTCGGCACGCGCGACAACTACCGCACCGAACTGGTCGACTTTGACGTCGCCCGCATCGGCCTCCCGTACAACGCCATCCTCGGGTACCCAGCTCTGGCTCAGTTCATGGCGGTGACCCATCCGGCCTACAACCTCATGAAGATGCCCGGGAGCAAGGGAGTCCTCACAGTAGTTGGAGACACCAAAGAGGCGCTGATGAGGCTCAAGCTTTCCCTCAAGACCGTTGCGACGGCACAGCCCGCCGACGCGGACACCTCCAAGGTCAAGGAAGCCGCACCAACCAAGAAGAAGCAGTTGTTCACTCAAGACAAGGCAGAAACCAAGCAGGTGCCAGTTGATGAAGACGGGTCCTCGGGAGCCACCTTTACCATAGGCGCCAACCTCGAGCCCGATCAAGAGGAGGCACTGGTGAAGTTCTTGCGTGCAAATAAGAAAGTATTCGCCTGGGGGCCCGATCAGCTGGTAGGGGTCCGAAGAGGAGTGTGTCGGTGTACAAAAGTAGGGGCTCTCCTTTTGACCCCTTTACTTGTGCACGGGCAGTCAGAGCCGCGCCCGTGGCCACACTTAACAAGGCAGAGGAGGGAAGCCGGAGGGAAACCGAAGCACAAAGCCAACAAAAACAATGCCAAGACCAAGAACACAAAGAACAGAGGGACGAAGCAGGTTCCCCCAGCAAGACCCTTGCCGGGGGCAGCCTTAGCAGCCCCGGCAAGAGCCTTGCCGGGGCAGCTCGCCCAACACCAGCGGGGCGCGCCACCCTTGAGCCCACAGCCTCCAACATAACCAACCACGATGGGACGAAGGCTCGGGAGGCGCCTCCATGGTGGCATGCAGATCTTTGTCAAGATCATAGATACACAAGTTCAGATGAGGACTAGAAGATGACGATCCTCGGCAAGATCCTTGCTGAGGAGATCCACAAGACCCCCGGCGAGATCCTTGTCGGGGACAACCATGCTACCGCGGCAAGACCCTTGCCGGGGCCCCGGCAAGACCCTTGCCGAGGACGCCTGCGGGTCCACAGCCAGGCCCGCATTAACCAAGACTCCGCCGTCGTTCGCATGCAGCTGCCAGCCCAACCAGCTGGGCAGGCACCTGCGTGGCAACATGCGGCTTCCAGACCAACTCAGCAAGCACCTGCGTGGTGGCATGCAGATCTTCGTGAAGGCCCTGCCACCGCGCCACCTCAGCAGCCTGCCTACCTACATGGCGCTGCACACATCGCTGGCCTGGGCGCGTGTCGAAGCAAGGTGGAGCGGCGACGGACGGGACGGGCCTCGTTCCCGTCCCCGATAAAGCTAATGGACACCTAAGTAGCGGATTTAATGTGCTTTGTCCCGTAATGCTAGGCGATAAGCTCGCGCACTATACACCTTTCCACCTCCTGTGTGCCACAGTGGCAACCCCTTTTTGACTATAAAAGGAGGCCCGAGGCATACTGGAGAGGGATTCGGCTCTTTGGAACTACGTAGCCACCGCAGCTAGTTCGAGAGCTCAAGAACACTCTGAAATACACACCAAAGCAGGACTAGGGTATTACGCATCCTCGCGGCCCGAACCTGGGTAAACGATCTTTGTGCTAGCTCCTAAACCTGCTCTTCTCACAACCCCGCGCCCGCCAACCGTAGAAGGGATTCCAGTGATCCCATAGGTGTCGATTCCCCGACATCTTTGGCGCGCCAGGTAGGGGGCGCAGTTGTGATAATCTGGTTTAGCAGCTAGCTTAGCAGTTCCTCGTGACCATGGCTTCTAAAGAAGAAGACGGCCAAGAGAACGGCGCCGCCTGCAAGCGCGAAGGGCGCCAGTGCGGCGACAGGAAAGCTAAGTCATGCCGAACTTTAAAATTTTCCTTTTATATAAGGTTATTCCCCTCGGAGATCTCGTCCTTTGTATGGAAAACCTGCACGCAATGGGGCCATTCCGCTATTGGCAATGCCCTTACTCTGTTTCGAGTCCACTCAATAGCTTAAGCGGCCGCGTCGAGAACGGCACGGTAGCCTTCCGCAATTGGCAACGCTCTCAATTCTGACTCGAGTCAAGCTCGATAGTTCGAGCGGCCGCGTTGAGAGTGGTAGGGTGGTTTGCCTGGCAGCAAGCACACCCGACAGGCTATCGAGGATCCGTCCTCGAGGTGCCGCGGCTTCGGTTTACGCGCCGGCCAGCCTACCCAAGGAAACATAGGGTGGACATACAGAGAGAGAGATTGAACAGGAAAATAATATGCGTCAATTTAAAAGTACCGCAGAGTTATATTACATCACTTGTTGCCGCAGTTCTAACGAGAGATTAAAATTGTCTTGGTAATGAACTTGCAGCAGCGATAAGAAACGGGGTGCCTAGTCCCGGTGTTGGCCCTCTACCCTCTGGACTCCATCGATGCGGCTGATGACGGGCTCGATACGCTCCCTGAGCGGCGCGAGGTCCACATCCTCCGACAAGCTCTCCAGCGCAGCGTCGAAGTCGAGGTTGGGATTCCAGTATGCCACCTTGGTGAGAACCTTGGTCATGGCACCCCGGCAAAGCCTCCGGGCCTCATTGGCCAGGAAAGTCGCCCTGGTGGAGCGGAAATGCTCTAGGGCTTCGAGAACACCCTCGAAGAACAGGGTCAGCTTGGCGTTGGGGCTCGCGTTGCGCTCTGGGGTGTACTTCACATTTGGCATCCCCATGTTGGCCAGCTGCGTGGTGATCCTGCCGGCGACATCTTCGAGGCGGCCGATCCAACGGTTCTCGCCCTCCACAAAATCCTTGTGGTTGGCGGCTTCGTTCTTCCACAGCTGCTTCTTGGCCTCCACATCCTTGGCCAGGGTCCCCTCCCGGGCCTTGGCCTCCGAGAGCGTCTTCTCAAGACCCTCCAGGTTCAGCTTCAGATCTTTGATGGAGTCGTTGGCCTTGGAGAGCTGCTTAGCCTTGCCGAGGACTGCGCCCTGCGCCTCCACCTGGGCACCGTTGAGCGTGTCCTTCTCTTTGGCCAGCTTCAGGGCCTGATCCTTCAGCCCGTCCCGCTCCACCTCCAGATCTTTTACCTTGCCGGCGTGAGCCAGAGCCTGGGCATCGAGTGCCTCCTTGTGCCTCTGCTCCAGCTCCTGGGTCTGCTGCACGACAAGCTTCTCCACCTCCTCGTCCTTGCCACGGAGCATTGCAGCGAGCCTCTCCTCGCGTGCGGCAAGATCCTCCTCCTGGGAGTTTAGCGCAGCCTGCTGCTGGTGCCGAGCGTCCTCGGCCTGAGCGGCCTCCTACTTCGCCAGTTCCTGGGCCTTCTCGATGTCGGCCTGCTTCATGACGAGTGCCAGGTCGCGCTCAGCCAATGCGTCCTAGGCAGCCTTCAGGTCCTTGTGGTCCTGGTGGAACCAAGCCTGCGCCTCAGCGACACGCCCCTCGAGGTGCGCCTCTACCTTGTCCACCACCGCCATCTTGGATTTGGCCTTGTCCAGGCGGGCACGGTGAAGCGCCTGGAGCTTCTGGAAGTTGGCACTCATGGCCTGGAGGAGCCGCTCTTCCTGGGAACCGTCGCCACCAGCGCTCGGCTCGTCAACAACCTCAAGCCCGGCGGCGGCGAGCACTTCGTCGTCAAACACCTCCCCCTCGACGGGCACCCCGGTGCTTGCCGTCCCTGGGAGGTGGACGAACAGGTCATCACTCACCTTCAGATACCTGCCGGAGCCAGAGGCAGCAGAGGAGGAGGGTTGGTCGTCAACCACCTCCTCATCGGCAGCGGCCTTGCCGGCCTCCTCAGCAGGCCCCTTGCCGGCCTCCCCGGCGGCAGCCTTGCCGGGTTCCTCGGCGGGCCCCTTGGCGGCGCCCTCAGCAGCACCCTTAGCGGCCTCCTCGGTGGCGATCTTCTTGGCCTCCGCCACGGCATCTTTGGCGACGTCCTCGATGACAGTGTCTATGTCTTCCCGGTCCGCCGAGGGAGGATCTGGATACCGAGAAGGGGATGAGGCGAAGCCGAGACCAAGATTCAGAAAGAACAGAAAAAGAACAGGGACAGAAAGCGAGTGACTTACCCGTGCCGGGCTGGGAAGAAGAGGTCCCCTCCCCGCCAACATCTGGCGCTGAGGCGAAGCCACCAGCGCCTGAGTTTGCCTCCTCCTCCTCCGTGTGCATGGGCTCGGTGCTTGGCACCCTCGCCGGGGACGCCCCTCGGGGTGGCGTGGTCGATGGGGGCGGCGTGTTGGGGGTAGCCCTCGGTGGCTCCTCCTGCTGCTGCCCTCCTCCTGCAACCACGACAAGGTCAGCGCCAAAGGATCATACCCCGACACACATCGACGAGGGGTGAGTGATGAGCTTACGCTGGGGGCTGTGCCGGGGCTGCTGTTCGGGCTGCTCAACACCACCAGCGGTGTACCAGAAGTACCTGCCGGGGGCTGGCCGCTCGCCGAAGCCCTGGCCCTCTTCACCCTCTGGGCCAGTGTCTCCGCATCCCTGCAATGAAAGAAACAAATCAAGATAAGCGGCTGAAAGTGCAACTATCCCTGGGTGGTTTTGGTAGTTCCTAACAACATATAGCTCATTGAGCTAATGCTATTCCAAGATAAATATTTCAAGAAAGCTCAGTGATTGGCATGGCACGGATTAGAAAGTGGACCCTTCAAAATGCTAAAGACAAAGGATTGGCTCAAGCTCAAAGCACAAGACTCTACATTTTCTATTTTAGTGATCCAAGATCACATTGAGTCTATAGGAAAAGCCAATACTATTAAGAAGGGATGAGGTGTTGCTTAATGAGGATCTTGCTGAAAATGCTTAGTGATATGCTCCAAAACCCTCCACTGCTTCTCATATCCACATATGTCCTAAACCAAAAAGTCCAACTCGGCCCCACCGAAATTTCATATCCAGAGCCACCGAGTTCATTTGTCATAGCCACTGCCAGAAACCCTAATCAATTCGGTCTCACTGATAGGGATCTCGGTCCCACCGAGATGGGGTTGTAATCTCTCTGTTTCCTTTTCGTAACGTTTTGGTCAAACCGAGATGAGCGATCGGTCCCACCGAGATTGCAATGCAAACTATCTGTTTCCCTTTCGTAACATTTCGGTCCAACCGAGATGAGCGAATCGGTCCCACCGAGTTTGCCTGACCAACTCTCTGTTTGACTATTACCAAGATCGGTCTCACCGAGTTTGTGTAATCGGTCTCACCGAGATTACGTTATGCCCTAACCCTAATGACATCGGTCCCACCGAATTGATCCAGTCGGTCCCACCGTGAATACTAACATTCACATTTTGAACTAAATCGGTCCGACCGAGTTTCATGATTCGGTCCCACCGAGTTTGTTGATTTGTGTGTAACGGTTAGATTTTGTGTGGAGGCTATATATACCCCTCCACCCATTCTTCATTCGTGGAGAGAGCCATCAGAACATGCCTACACTTCCAACACATATTTTCTGAGAGAGAACCACCTACACTTGTTTTGAGGTCAAGATATTCCATTCCAACCACATAAATCTTGATCTCTAGCCTTCCCCAAGTTGCTTTCCACTCAAATCTTCTTTCCACCAAATCCAAATCCTGTGAGAGAGTGTTGAGTGTTGGGGAGACTATCATTTGAAGAACAAGAGCAAGGAGTTCATCATCAACACACCATTTTTTACTTCTTGGAGAGTGGTGTCTCCTAGATTGGCTAGGTGTCACTTGGGAGCCTCCGTCAAGATTGTGGAGTTGAACCAAGGAGTTTGTAAGGGCAAGGAGATCGCCTACTTCGTGAAGATCTACCCGAGTGAGGCAAGTCCTTCGTGGGCGACGACCATGGTGGGATAGACAAGGTTGCTTCTTCGTGGACCCTTCATGGGTGGAGCCCTCCGTGGACTCGCGCAACCGTTACCCTTCGTGGGTTGAAGTCTCCATCAACGTGGATATACGATAGCACCACCTATCGGAACCACGGATAAAAAATCTCCATGTCAACATTGCGTTTGCTCCCTAAATCTCATCCCCTTTACCTTCATATGCAATTGTTTTACATTCCGCTGCTATACTCTAAGAATTGCATGTGTAGGTTGATTACTTGACTTGTGCTAAGTTGCTAAAATCTGCCAAGAACTAAAATTGGGAAAAGGCTAGATTTTTATTTGGTCAAGTAGTCTAATCACCCCCCTCTAGACATACTTCTGATCCTACAAGTGGTATCAGAGCTTTGGTCTCCATTTGTTTTGATTTCCATAGCTTTTTGTGGTCATTGCCTTGGTTTCACAACCTAGGAGAGTATGGCGTCTAGCGAGGAAAATTACCACTGTAGAGGTCCTTACTTTGATGGTACTAATTTTGCTAGTTGGAAGCATAAGATGAAAATGCATATTCTTGGACATAACCCCGCCGTTTGGGCCATTGTGTGTATTGGCTTGCAAGGTGAATTCTTTGATGGGAGAGAACCGAACCGTGAAGCTACCGCGGAAGAATTGAAGATGCTACAATACAATGCTCAAGCTTGTGATATTCTCTTCAACGGATTGTGCCCCGAAGAATTCAACAAAATCGGCCGTCTTGAGAATGCAAAGGAAATTTGGGATACTTTGATTGATATGCACGAAGGTACCGACTCCGTCAAGGAATCCAAATTGGATGTGCTTCAAAGTCAACTTGACAAGTTCAAAATGAAGGATGGTGAAGGTGTCGCTGAAATGTACTCTAGGCTTGCTCTCATCACAAATGAGATTGCCAGCTTAGGAAGTGAAGAGATGACCAATAGATTCATCATCAAGAAGATCCTAAGAGCCTTGGATGGAAAATATGATACCGTGTGCACATTGATCCAAATGATGCCCAATTACAAAGATCTCAAGCCAACGGAAGTCATTGGAAGAATTGTTGCTCATGAGATGTCACTCAAGGATAAGGAAGAGCTTCACAACAAGTCAAGTGGTGCTTACAAAGCCTCATGTGATGCTCCCACATCATCAAGTGAGAAGCAACCCTTCAATGAAGAATTGAGCTTAATGGTGAAGAACTTCAACAAGTTCTACAGGAGTAGAAGCAAAGAAAGAAGCTCCTAGTCAAGGTCCTACAATGAAAAAGATCTTCTAGTCGTGAGCGAAATTGTTACAATTGTGGAAGACCCGGACACTACTCCAATGAGTGTACGCCCCCCTACAAAAGAAGAGAAGATTCTCCCAAAAGAAGAAGTAGAAGAGAAGAATCGCCACCAAGAGAAAGGAGGAGTAGGGATGATCGTTATGAATGAAGACCCTCTCGGAGAAGCAAGGATTCGGAAAGGAAAGAAAAGTCATCAAGGAGCTACACAAAAAGAAGACATCAAGCTCATGTTGGTGAATGGGTATCCGGCTCCGACTCCGACAATCACTCCTAAAGAAGTTATCACTCCGACTCCGAATATACTCAAGATGAAGGCGTTGCCGGTCTAGCACTTGTGTCAACCAACTCCTACGACATATTTGACTCACCAAATGAAGGAATTGGAAGATGCTTCATGTCCAAAGGTCCAAAGGTAACACATCCCGAGTATGTTGATTTCAATAGTGATGAAGATGATTTGCTAGGTGATGATGATTTACTTGTTGACAACTCTAGTGATGAAAACTATGATGAAACGTCAATTAATCATGCTAATCAAGATAAAACGAATGATGATGATAAGAAGGAGATTGAGCGTCTAACTCAAGAACTAAACACTCTTAAGTTAGCTCATGAAACTACCTTGGAAAATCATCGAGAACTTTTAAAGACTCATGATAAGCTACGCTTTGAAAAGCTCAACCTTGAGCAAGAGCATGAGTTTTTAAAGGCAATCAATGATGGTCTTCGCAAGAAATGTTCTTCTTACATTGCCAAGCGTTTACTCTTGTCTACTTACATGCCACAAGTTAAATCTAGCAACAAGAACAAGAAAGATTCTTCATCTAGTAGTAACAACAATCATGCTAAATCCAATGTTGATGCTTCTAGTAGTTCTCTTGATTCCACTAATGATTCTCTTAGCCAAGTTACACTTGAGCAAGAAAATAGCTTATTGAAGGGAATCATAGAGAAAGGTGTTTACAAGAGTCTTGCCGGGAGTAAGCAATTTGAGGAAATTGTGCGCAAGCAAGGAAGACACCGGAAGAATCAAGGTATTGGTTTTGAACGAAAGTTCAATGCCAATGGAGTTGAGTGGGAAGAAGATCAATACCCCAAGACAAAGTTTGTTCCTCAACAAGAGAAGTATGATCCTACTTCTTTCAAAGGAACACAAGCTCAAGATGATCTTCCACCACAAGACCACAAGCAAAAAAGGGAAGGACAAGCTTCAAGAGGAAATTGATGCATTTGAAGAAGCACCTAAGGCTTTGGTCAAGTGGGTTCCCAAGACTACATCAAGTTCTACTTCATCAAGCACAACTACGATTCCAAGGATTCCCATCAAGATGATGTGGATCCCGAAGAAGAAGAACTAGAGAGTTCCTGAGGGTGACTCCGCCAACATACTTCACCCTTATCATTTTGGCGAGGACAAGTGCAAACAACTTCCATATCTTGCACAAGTTCAAGGAGTCACAAACCCACTTGTTGGTAAGACAAGGGACAAGGTAACCTAATGCTTTCATGGACATCATCTTGTGCATGCATCACTCTATGTCTATGGATATCCTTGTTTGTTCCTTGTGGGACTAACCCGTGTAGGTATTGAAAGTGCAACTCACTCCAAAGGATTGCTCCGAATGATCTACATCAACATTGAGCATCTACATCTTCAACACCTACATGAAGTCATCATCGACAAAACCCAAGGTTAGTTCATCCCTCTTAAGGGGGATATCACATCTAGGGGGAGCTTTACTCAAATCAATGAGCTAAAGCAACTCTAGTGGTGTGATCACAACAATGCTTTATGTAAAAGTGGTAACCCCACTTGTGCTTAAACGATGAGTATGACCTATGATCAAGTGTTCTCATTTGACTCCTAAGTCAATATACTCATATATAGATGACCTAGTCATCGCCGATTGCTTGATAGATGCTAGAATGTTTGTGCATGCTTTGTCACATATTTCATTTGCCATTTTATTGTGTAAGCATGTTGGTTGCATATTTTACTCATTCGAGGACATCCATTTGTTGCTTTGATTGTTTGGCTTTTTTCTCTTTTTGCCAAATGGATGGACAAGAATGCCTAAGAACACCCTCTAGCTATCTATGCTTTTCTCATCTCAAACTGTATTCATGCTACATCACAAAGTTTGATCAAGTCAGATTTGAACCACTCTGTGTGAGGAGCACTCGGAGATCCCGATTCGTCATAGACTTAAGCCTCCAAAACCTCTTTGTGCATCTCGGTCTGACCGGTTCATCCTTTTCGGTCCTACCGAGTCACCAAGTTGATCTAGGGTTTTCAATCTCGGTGCAACCGATTAGAACTTTTTGCTCTCGCCGAGTTGCAGTAACTGCTTGCAGTTTTGCATTTTGGTGCCACCCAGTCGTTCCACTCGGTCACACCGACAAGGTCAGGTTATATATACCGTCGGGCCAAATTTTGGAAATTTCTCCGAACCCCTTTCGCCCGCACGTAACCTACTCTGCCTCCTCTGGTCTCCGGATTGTCCTCTCGTCGCCAGCAACCTCCCTCCGCTGGTCTCCGCCGCCGTCAACGGAAATCTTCACCGCCGTTGCCGCCGTAGCAAGTTTGTCGCCAAACTAGGGTATGAACTTGATCATTGTGCTAATCCTTAACTCCGATCCTTAGCACATTGCTTTGCCATGATTCTTGCCATGATTGAAATCATCCTGTCCAGTGAAAACATCCCGTAGATTAGTTTTGATTTGAAAATTTAGGGTTAGGTCTCCGCCGAATTCATCTCGGACCGACAGAGTTGTAGAAATCGTTCTCACCGATTTTGGCTTAGGCCACAGCACACGCGTTTTCGGTCTGACCGAAAATTGCAAATCGGTGTGACTGAGTTCGATTCTCTGTGAAACCCTAGCAGTCTCGGTACCACCAAACTGTGACTCGGTCTGACCGAGTTCACTAGTTCAGGTTCCAAAAGCTGCTTTGGTATCACCGAGTTTACAAATCGGTAGATCCGAAATGCTTTCTGTGAAGAACTAATACTAAGTTTTTAAGTCATTAGTTTTGCAAAAACTCCTGTACTTTGTGATGCTCATCTACTCTACCTCTTCTATAACCTATTCACAGGGTCTGCTGACAGTTTGCCTTCAAGATGTCTAACCAAAGTGACAACCAGAACAAGTCAGAGGAACAGGTTCAGTTAAGTGAGGGCACTAGTCCCTCTAGCAGCTATGATGAAGGTAGCAGGTGCACTCCAAGCAATCTACCAAAGGCTGCTACCAGGACAAGGAAGAAGAGGACTTCTAACTCTGAAGATGAAGATTATGTGGCTGTTGAATATGAAGCCAGTTTAAAGAAGAAAGTGCTGAAGAAAGAGTATGGCTCAGCTGCTGCAACTAAGCCAGGTCTGAAAACAAAGATGCCAGCAAGAAGACAACCCATGTCTAAGCTAAGAAAAGTTGCCACAGGAGAAACAATGGAGTTCACTCTTGAACCCAAGGAAACTGGAGATGGCAAGAAGAGCAAAGAAAGGGTCAGGAAGAACATTGCCAGAGTTATTGGCAAACCATCAATGATGAGAGATTCTGAAGAAGAGGAAGAGGAAGAGGATGCTGCACCAGCACCCAAAGCTCAAAAGCTTATGGGAGATGCAATCAAGGCAGGGGCTGCTCCATCAAAGCCCAAAGATGCTCCCAAGGCTGCTGCTCCAGCTCCAAAGCCAAAACCCAAGAGGAGCACTAGGAACATACCTGCTGAAGAGAAAAACAAGGCCCCAGTTGTCGGTGTCAAAACCGGCGGATCTCGGGTAGGGGGTCCCGAACTGTGCGTCTAAGGCGGATGGTAACAGGAGGCAGGGGACACAATGTTTACCCAGGTTCGGGCCCTCTCGACGGAGGTAGTACCCTACTTCCTGCTTGATTGATCTTGATGATATGAGTATTACAAGAGTTGATCTACCACGAGATCGTAGAGGCTAAACCCTAGAAGCTAGCCTATGATTATGATTGTTGTTGTCCTACGGACTAAACCCTCCGGTTTATATAGACACCGGAGGGGGCTAGGGTTACACAGAGTCGGTTACAAGGGAGGAGATCTACATATCCGAATTGCCAAGCTTGCCTTCCACGCAAAGGAGAGTCCCATCCGGACACGGGACGAAGTCTTCAATCTTGTATCTTCATAGTCCAACAGTCCGGCCAAAGTATATAGTCCGGCAGTCCGAGGACCCCCTAATCCAGGACTCCCTCAGTAGACCCTGAATCAGGCTTCAATGACGATGAGTCCGGCGCGCAGATTGTCTTCGGCATTGCAAGGCGGGTTCCTCCTCCGAATACTCCATAGAAGATTTTGAACACTAGGATCGTGTCCGGCTCTGCAAAACAAATTCCACATACCACCGTAGAGAGTATAATATTTCCACAAATCTAATCTGCTGACAACTTTTCATAGCGTGACGTTCTGCCGTGGTCCGGTCATGACGAACCGTTTTTCCCAGCCTGCCACTGCACGTGTTGCGAGGCGGTTTTATTGGCACGTCTTGTCGAAGCAGAGATCGTGTTCCTCTTATCACGGGATTCTCATCAATACGGGTGTGGGTAACCCAATCGTGCCCGTTGGTATGACTCCTCGATTTTAGGCAAGTTCCAAACGGCCACGCGGAGGACGCTTGATATTCACCCTCTTTATAAAGGGGCCAAGGCCTGTCCTTTTCTTCTCGCGCTCGATCCTTCCCTTCCCCCACCTCGAATTCCAACACCCGAGGCTCCGGCTAAGCGCTTCGGACCTTCAATCATGTCCGGATCCAACCTTCAAGGCCGGTGGATAGCCTCCTCTGTCACAGAGGAGGACATCAAGAAGCTAAGAGAAGCCAGGTATCTGACCGCCGAAATCTCGCACAGGCTGCCTGCTCAAGGGCAGGTCATCCCTACTCCCGAACCCAACGAGAGTGTCGTATTTGTTTCCCACTTCCTCCGAGGGCTAGGCTTTAGTCTTGATCCCTTTGTTAGAGGGCTTTTGTTCTATTACGGGCTCGATTTCCATGATCTAGCTCCAGATTCCATCCTTCACATCTCGTCGTTTATCGTCGTGTGTGAGGCCTTCCTCCGCATCACTCCACACTTCGGCTTATGGCTCAAGACCTTCAATGTGAAGCCGAAGATGATCGATGGGCGACACGCAGAATGCGGAGGTGCCATAATAAGCAAAGGCGCCGATGCTCCATGGCCAAAGGGTTCCTTCCCGGAGACGTCCGACCTATGGCAGCGGGAGTGGTTTTACATCACAGCTCCCCGAAGTACTAAGTGGGTAGCTGCCTCCGCCTTCCGTTCGGGCCCCCCGCCACAACTGGCGTCATGGGTCAACAAGGGGCTGGACTGGGGGCCAGTTAATGACGTGCCGACATTGCAGAGTCGCATCCGAGATCTCCTCAAGAGAGATGTCAGCCTTGTCAAGGTAATGCAAGTCATGTTAGTTCGTCGGGTCCTGCCATGTCAACGTCGACCTCTCCGTATGTGGGAGTTCAACCCGGAAGGACCGCGAACTATTCAGCAATTCTTCGGCGTGACGCTCGAAGGGATGTATGGGTTGTTCTTCGGATCACGAATAAAGTGTCCGGACACCACCGAGGATGCGGGTCTAAACTGCAATCGTCCAGATACCCACGTAAGTAATTCCGCGGCCGAACACGCTGTCTTCTAATTTGTCACAACATCATTCTGAAAAATCGCTCTTTGACCAGGACTGGATAAAAAAGGCGAAGATGATCAGGTGTTCGGCCCCCCTTCCCGAAGGCTCACCGGATCCTGTACTAGCCAGGATGCTTGAGCTCGCACCTTATCAAGCGCCATCAGGGGAAGATAAAGGGAGGAATAAAGAAGCCGAAAGCGGGCCTCACGCATTACTCATCCAAACCGGGGGAATTAGTGTTTCCGCGAAGGAGGATAATCGGGGAGAAGAATATGAAATTCCCTCTCCCCAAGGAAGGAAAAGGACCGCCTCTGAAGATTTGGAAACAAGGGTTTCCAAACGAGGGAAGAAACCTTCGCCAGGGGGCCCTGCCCCGGAGGGCGTCCTTACCGCACTGTGCCCGCAAGGGGGTCAGCCCTCCACCGAGCTGTAAGTGAACAAGAGTACTTTTGGTAAATATATCCTGCTTCATCTCCGAGGACAATAACCGAGACGTATGTCTTGCAGTTCGGATCGTAGCCCTTCTCGACAGAGTTCGTCTTCGGGGGATCTTCTTCCGGAGATGATGGAGAGCGAAACGCCTCCCCCTGTCTCCCCTCTTCATGAGGCGGACGACCCTGAGGTGTCGTCGCGGAGGATTTCTCCTGATCCGCCAAGGCCGGAAGGTAACCCTCCGGCCACCCGAAGTCCGGAGTATTCGGCTCCTAAGGAGAGCAACAGAAAGAGTCCGGGACTGTCCGGTGCACGACCGGACGCGCTGATGAGTCTTCTGGAGCAAGCGGCTATCTCAGAGGCGCATCGTACTTTAATGGGTACGGTGGTTGAGAGGATTTCATCCGCCAAAAGTGGGTTGCATGAAGCTTTTATGAGTCTGCTAAAAGGCTTTGAGGTACGCAAAGTAATATATATATTTTTATATATATGACGGTACCGCACACGCTAGGAGTGCCCTATGCAGATAGTAGCCCCTGAGACTCTGGTTGCTGTCCAAAGGCGGCAAACAGAGGATCATAGTCCCAGGTAATGATCATGCTGCTTTCATGTGCAGGCGGCTGAGGGTCCGGTGGCTGGCCGGACTTGTGAGTTTGCCGAACTGAAGCGGCAACTTGATGCGGCAGATGCCGACATCGTGCTTGTAAACAAGCGGCTTGACGAGGCACAGGGTATGTATTCTCCGGTGGTTAACAGATATTAAGAGGAGCATGATGCTAGTATCTATAATATGCTGTGACTGCAGATGGAGCTGCCGCCGTGGAGACCCTTCGGGCGGAGCTTGCCCGAGCCAAGGAACAAGCCAGGAGAAGTGATGCGGCCGCCCTAAAGGCGGTCGAATAATTAAGGGCCGAACAGGCTGCTCATCGCCAGAGCAATGATAAAATAGCCAAGATGGCTGTTGAGCTGAAGGATGCCGCCGACCGGTATGAGCTTCTCGAAAAGGAAAGCCAAGCGAAAGCAGCGGACCTGAAGAAAGCCATGGTAGCAACCAAGGAGACCCGCTCTAAAATCAGAGCGGCGAAGGAGGAGCTTCGTCAAGCCGGAGATATCATGGCTGGGAAGCCCTTTTTGTTGCGAACGAAGTTCGGAGATCCGAAGTATGCCCCTCTGGATCAATTATGGAGTGCTGCAGACGCGTACTTGGACTTGGCAACGAGTGCTGCTGATGCGACTGAGTTTTTCAAAGATCAAAAAGATCATGAAGTGGAAAAGTTGTTCTGGTCGCAGTTCAGTGCTCCAACGCGCCCGCTGCTGTTAATTGAGCAAATGGCCGAGTGGGCTGAGCTCCATAGGTTGTCCGGGCTTGCCATGAGGTCTGTCGTGGATCATCTTTGGCCGGAAGGACCGAGGCCGAATAGTTATTTTGGTTTAGTGCAACGATTCCTTGGTGCTGTGCCGCATATCGACGCTGCAAAGAGGTCGGCGTGCATAGAGGATGCGCAGATGGCTCTTGCCCGTGTTAAGACATACTGGGCAGAGATGGAGGCCACCGCTATTGCAACCCAGAGTTCGGCCGTAGGCCGGGTATCGGCCGAGCACTATTTTGAAGAAGTCCTAGAAGGCGCTCATTTAATAGAGGCTCAGTGCTCGAAGAGTATCATGTTCTAGTGACATGTATCCCAATTGTAAAAACAATGCTCTTATACTTTTGCCTGAAAGTATTATGATGCCTCCTGTGCAGCCATTTATGTATGTATATAACCCGAAAGTTTGCAGTCGTCGGCTTCAGCCCCCACGCATATAATGCGGGGGTGTTCGGAAAAGCGCGTATTCACACTCGATCCAACGTCTTGGTCCATTAAGGAGGTGATAGCGCGGCGAACAAGGCAATCAGACTATATTGCTTTAACACTTTCACTTAGCCATAGGAGTTTGACGGTGGGGCTACTATATAGCCCCTGGTACTTCCGCGTCTATCCGAATACGGTGCGCGCACATACATGACCGGGAAACCGGTCCTTCGTTAATGCGGAGGAATCGCAAAGATTCCGATGAGTCATCGAGTGGTTGACCAGTCTCGTGCTTTATCATGATAGTCAGTTTTCAGCTTTCTCTACTAAGGTGCTCGTCCAGATGAACCAGGGCACAATCGCAGTAGTTCTCCCGGTGCCACCTTAGCCAATAGAGCGGAACGTAAGGTAGCAAAACACGGGAGCCGGGCAAACCCAACTATTGACCAAAAACATGATTCGGAGCTGATGCATATAAGGCCAAACTCGCGACGCCGAACACTCCCTAAGGTATTCGGTCTTTACAACATATACCGGGCTGATTAACGCCCTTGATAATGAACCCTGAATTTCTAGGTACGTGCATTAGTCTGACGTGGCGAAATGCCAATAATGCCAGCATCCCTCTCGGTTGTGTTGAGTATCCGGAGGGTGTGAAGCAACAAGAGACAACAAGAAAGGTTTACATAGGGTCTTAATCTAAAAAGAAACCTTTGAGCGGGGCCCTGCTGCATGTCTGCACCTGTGTCTCCGTTGTGCCGTATCCTGGAAGGGTGTAGCACGATTATCATCTATAAAAGAGAAAAACTCAGGTGAAAGTCTTCGTGCGAAAAATTGGTTATTCTTAATAAACCATTAAAATTCAATCTAAATAAGGTCAACCCGAACTGTAGTTCTTTTTACATGCGGGAAGCCCCTAGCACCACCTATGGGGGTATATCCATCAACCCAATCTCAAGTTTATCTGAGCTGTTACAGCCAGTGTTGCGCCGGACTCGTCTAGCCGTGTCCGCGGTCTTGACGACCGATCATTTATTCTGGTTGGAGAGGCCAGTCAGTGTTCGACTGCTAAAGCCGCCACACATTCTTCCGTACGCAAGGAACGCTCTATGTTTCCGCTAACTATGATGGTGCCACGTGGATCGGGCATCTTAAGCTTAAGATACGCGTAATGCGGTACTGCGTTAAAACGAGCGAAGGCCGTTCTTCCGAGTAGTGCTTGATAGCCGCTTCGGAATGGAGCGATGTCGAAGGTTCACTTTTCACTTCAGAAGTTGTCAGGAGAACCGAATACAACCTCTAGTACTAGAGAGCCCGTGCAGCGGGCCTCTGGGCTTGGTATTACTCCTTTAAAGGTAGTATTGCTTTGGTTAATTCTTGTCGGGTCTATCCCCATTTTGCGGACTGTGTCCTAATATATCAGATTGAGACTACTGCCGCCGTCCATAAGGACTCGGGTGAGATGGTATCCGTTAATTATTGGGTCTAGCACCTAGGCAGCAGATCCTCCATGTCGGATACTAGTCGGGTGATCCCTGCGATCGAAAGTGATCGGGCAGGCCGACCAAGGGTTGAACTTGGGGGTGACGGGCTCCACGGCGCATACGTCTCGGAGGGCGTGTTTGCTCCTCCTCTGTGTTACGTGAATCATGTTCACTGTTTTGACCTCTGGTGGGAATTTTTTTTGTCCCCCAGTGTTTTGCCGGCGAGGCTCATCCTCGTCTTCACTTGGTGTCTCCCTCCCCTTGTGCACGGCGTTTAGCTTGCCAGCTTGCTTGAAGACCCAACATTCTCTATTGGTGTGATTTGCAGGTTTGTCGGAGGTGCCATGAATCTGACATAATCTGTCTAGAATCTTGTTTAGGCTGGACGGTCCATCTCTGCTACCTTTAAATGGATTTTTCCGTTGACCGGGTTGAGAGCCCCTGAATCCGGCGTTTACCGCCATGTTGTCTGGGCTGTCTTCGTTGCTTCGACGCTTGCTTTTATGTCGTCGTGGTTTCCCATTACCATCCCTGACTTCGGATGTGCCTGGGTCGCTGGTGCTCCTACGGGCCAACCAACTATCTTTGCCCGCGCAAAAGCGGGTCATAAGGCTTGTTAAGGCTGCCATTGTCCTCGGTTTTTCCTGGCCGAGGTGTCTGGCGAGCCATTCATCCCGGACACTGTGTTTGAAAGCCGCTAAGGCTTCGGTGTCCGGGCAGTCGACAATTTGATTCTTCTTAGTGAGGAATCTGTTCCAAAGCTTTCGGGCCGACTCTCCGAGCTGTTGAATTATATGACTTAAATCGTCTACATCCGGAGGCCGGACATAGGTCCATTGAAAATTAGCCCTAAAAGCATCCTCAAGCTCTTCCCAACTTCCAATTGTGTTTACGGGAGGCTCTTCAGCCAGTGCCGAGCTGGTCCTTTCAACTTGAGGGGCAAGTATTTGATGGCGTGGAGATCATCTCCGCGAGCCATATGGATATGAAGGATAAAGTCCTCAATCCAGACCCCAGGGTCTGTCGTTCCGTCGTATGCCTCTATGTTCACGGGTTTGAATCCCTCTGGAAATTCGTGATCTAGCACCTCGTCAGTGAATCATAGGGGGTGCGCGGCACCCCTGTATTTGGATGTGTCATGGCGTTCTGACGGTTGTAGTGTTCGGTTTTGATTCTGTGCCGGAGCGCGCTTCCTAGATCTGTAGATGGACCTGGTCATACCGACATCGTTAGCCGCCCTATCACGGCCACGGGGTGGTCGATCCGGCTGATCGGCCGTTTTATTTTTTGTCTGTATAGGCTCTAAAGCCTCGTCATCGAATTCAGGCAGCAGCTTGCGCTTTGGATAGCTCTTTGTGTGGCGACTGCCACCGTACTTTTCTGCAGTGTCGAGCACTTTGTTCCATCTACTGTTGAGTGTATTTTGCGCAGCCTTGAGCCTTTGCTTCTGCTTCTTTAGACTCCTCGTGGTGGCAAGAAGCCTTCCGTGGAGGTTCTCTTGCTCCAAGTGCCTTTCCGGGATGATGTGTGCATGGTCGTCTGGACTGTTCTCTTCTCCGGAGATAGATTGATTAGCTTTACCCTCGGCGTCACCGTTGTCGGACAGCGGCTCCGTACTATGTTCACCGTCCGCTGGCTCATCCTGCTTTGTCGCTGGGTCCATGTGGTCATCGTTCCTCTGGAGTCGACCGGGGTATTATTCTTTCTTGCGCTGTTATTGCTGTTTTTGCCGAGACGGGGTTTGGAGCGGCGCCTACGTCGTCGCTTTGGTTGCTTCTCGAGGGAACTCTCCTTCGCTGCTTCTTCCCGTTCCTCGTCGTTGTTTTCTTTGGGGGTGTCCACCATGTATATATCGTATGATGAGGTGGCTGTCCAGCGCCCTATGGGCGGTAGTTCCTGTTCCTCTCCTACATCGTCGTCCATACCGTCGATGTCTTCGGAGTCGAAATCGAGCATGTCGGTTAAATCGTCTACAGTGGCTATTAAGTGGGTGGTGGGTGGGTACCGAATTTCTTCGTCGTCCGCCTCCCACTCGAGCCGGACATAGTTCGGCCGAGGGTCTCCTGACAAGGAGAGAGACTTTAAAGAATCTAGCATGTCGCCCAAGGGTGAGTGCTGGAAAATATCCGCGGAGGTAAACTCCATGATCGGTGCCCAATCAGATTCGTTAGGCACAGACGCAGGCGGTTCGGAGCCTGTGGCCGGGGACGAATCCAAGGATCCGGCAACACAAGTCTCGTAGGAGGTGAAGTTAGTATTCGGCTCTATCACCGCTGAGTGTGCGGCCTCCGTGGCGGGGTCCATCCACCCGTCCTCGGACGGCGCAATCTACTCTGGATTGGGGGCCAGAGTAGCCGCAGGTGTGATCTCCCGAACTCCGTCCGACGACAGAGCTAAGTCATGCCCATTGTGACTGCGCGGTGCACCCGACATAGGCTTGAATCCGTCAAAGATCAAGTCTCCGCGGATGTCGGCAGTATAGTTTAAATTTCCAAACCTGACCTGATGGCCAGGGGCGTAGCTCTCGATCTGCTCTAGATGGCCAAGCGAGTTGGCCTGCAGTACGAAGCCGCCGAATACGAAGATTTGTCCGGGGAGAAAAACCTCACCCTGGACCGCATCGTTGTCGATGATCGAAGGAGCCATCAAGCTTTATGGTGACGGCACGGTGGAACTCTCAATGAAAGCACCAATGTCGGTGTCAAAATCGGCGGATCTCGGGTAGGGGGTCCCGAACTGTGCGGCTAAGGTGGATGGTAACAGGAGGCGGGGGACACAATGTTTACCCAGGTTCGGGCCCTCTCGACGGAGGTAATACCCTACTTCCTGCTTGATTGATCTTGATGATATGAGTATTACAAGAGTTGATCTACCACGAGATCGTAGAGGCTAAACCCTAGAAGCTAGCCTATGATTATGATTGTTGTTGTCCTACGGACTAAATCCTCCGATTTATATAGACACCGGAGGGGGCTAGGGTTACACAGAGTCGGTTACAAGGGAGGAGATCTACATATCCGAATTGCCAAGCTTGCCTTCCACGCCAAGGAGAGTCCCATCCGGACACGGGACGAAGTCTTCAAGCTTGTATCTTCATAGTCCAACAGTCCGGCCAAAGTATATAGTCCGGCAGTCTGAGGACCCCCTAATCCAGGACTCCCTCACCAGTGCCTCAAGCTGCTGAAGAAGAAGAAGAAGATGATTCTGTTGTTTTGAGAAAGCTGAAACCCAAGATCCCTGATCACAATGATGCACACCCAGTTGCAGAGAATATGAAAATCAGGAAGGATTCAGGATTGAGACTATGGAGAGAGTCTGATCCATATGCTACCAGGAGAAGGACTGCTGTGGACTACATATTCCACACTAAGGAACAACAGGACTTCTATGAGACAATTCTGCTTGACAAGAAGCCCATAGTGTGTGACATGAGATGGGTTGACTGGGATTTCATTAAGGAGAATGAGGATCACTTCCCTGGCGTGCTTGACAGCTTCAAGGCATGTGGAGTTGATAAGTTTGTGGCTCAGAAGTTCACCAAGTGGAATGATGAGCTCATTATGCAGTTTTACTCCACTTCCCACTTCTATCCAGATGGAAGGATTGTGTGGATGTCTGAGGGTACTAGGTACCAGTCTACAGTTGAAGAATGGGCTCAATTGATCAATGCTCCTAAAGAACATGAGGATGACTTGGATATCTATGCAAAGAAGAAGAAAGACCACAACTCTATGGCCAACATGTACAAGGAGATCCCAGATGATGCTCTGGATACACATAAGTTTGGGTCTGTCCATTACCTGTTGTCTGGTTTGCCAACAATCAACTGGATCTTAAGGCACACACTGCTACCCAAGTCAGGTGATCACAAGATGATCAGAGGACATGCTATCAACTTGCTGCACATATTTGATGTCCCACAGAAGTTCAAGGTCATGAGCCTGATTGTGGAAACAATCAAGAGGACTGCAACTGATCAGAAGAGAGGTTGTGGATATGCCCCACACATCCAGGAGCTCATCAACTCAAAGATGGGCAAAGGCAAGTACATCTTGGACAAGGAGCACCTGCCCATCTACCCTGAATTTGAGGACAACACAGTTGTCATGACTGAGAATGAACCATCATCTGTGCAAGCACAAGAGAAGAAAGCCAAAGCTAAAGCTGAGAAGGCTGCAAAGATGCCAACTGTGTAAGAGGCATCTCAGGTATTCTTGAAGAGCAAGCAAGACCAGCTTGGATATCTGATCCAATCCACTCTGAGGATTGAGCAGGGCTTGGCCACCCTAACCAAGAACCAGGAGAGCTTGGAAAGGATTATTGAGACAAAATTCTATGACCCTGATGTCAAGGTAACTGAAATCCAAACTACAGTTGAGCAACTTCAGGAGGAAGCAGAGGAGCAGAAGGGCAAGTCTACCACAGATGCATTTGCTAGAGTGCCCAGAGGACAGAGGTCTGCTGCAGTGCCAGTGACTGACACCAGAGCTACAGCATCAGCACCAGCAGCTACAGCTCCAGTTCCAACTCCAGCAGCTACTCCACCAGCTCCAGCTACTTCATCAGAAGCCTTCGTCCTTGGAGTTCTCTCAACACCACCTCCCGAAGATCAAGCCTGAGAGTCGTTTAACACTATGCATTTTCAAACTTTTTGGTAACTTGTTGCCAAAGGGGGAGAAAAATGTATAGATCATAGGCTTCGAGAGAGAGTGTGTTGCTTTTTATCTTTGTTTGCACTTATTTGGTTTGTTTTGAAACTTTATTGCGTGCTTGTGTGATACTACTTTGTGTCCTTGTGAGATACTTGTTTGATCATATGCTACCCTTAATGCTTGTTGGATGATATTGTCTCTTATATTCTAGATGATCATTCACTTGTTTTGGTGATGAGTGCATGTTTTTAATCTCTATCATTTTGAGCAGTCCACCAAGATGTATGTGACATGGAAGAGTAACCCATGATCCTAATCGATTGTGCATTTGCATTCAAAAGCAAATCTTAAATAATGCACAAATTTAGGGGGAGCTCTTGCTTATCACATACTTCTCAAAGCGACGATGTTTTTCAATACTATTTATCATTTGTCGAAGCTTTGATCTATATGTTGTCATCGATTACCAAAAAGGGGGAGATTGAAAGTGCAACTATCCTTGGGTGGTTTTGGTAATTCCTAACAACATATAGCTCATTGAGCTAATGTTATTCCAAGATAAATATTTCAGGAAAGCTCAATGATTGGCATGGCACGGATTAGAAAGTGGACCCTTCAAAATGCTAAAGACAAAGGATTGGCTCAAGCTCAAAGCACAAGACTCTACATTTTCTATTTTAGTGATCCAAGATCACATTGAGTCTATAGGAAAAGCCAATACTATTAAGAAGGGATGAGGTGTTGCTTAATGAGGATCTTGCTCAAAATGCTTAGTGATATGCTCCAAAACCCTCCACTACTTTCTCATATCCACATATGTCCTAAACCAAAAAGTCCAACTCGGCCCCACCGAAATTTCATATCCGGAGCCACCGAGTTCATTTGTCATAGCCACTGCTAGAAACCCTAATCAATTCGGTCTCACCGATAGGGATCTCGGTCCCACAGACATGGGGTTGTAATCTCTCTGTTTCCTTTTCGTAACGTTTCGGTCAAACCGAGATGAGCGATCGGTCCCACCGAGATTGCAATGCAAACTCTCTATTTCCCTTTTGTAACATTTCGGTCCAACCGAGATGAGCGAATTGGTCCCACCGAGTTTGCCTGACCAACTCTCTGTTTGACTATTACCAAGATCGGTCTCACCGAGTTTGTGTAATCGGTCTCACCGAGATTACGTTATGCCCTAACCCTAATGACATCGGTCCCACCGAATTGATCCAGTCGGTCTCACCGAGAATCCTAACGTTCACATTTTGAAGTAAATCGGTCCGACCGAGTTTCATGATTCGGTCCCACCGAGTTTGGTGATTTGTGTGTAACGGTTAGATTTTGTGTGGAGGCTATATATACCCCTCCACCCACTCTTCATTCATGGAGAGAGCCATCAGAACATGCCTACACTTCCAACACATATTTCTGAGAGAGAACCACCTACACTTGTGTTGAGGTCAAGATATTCCATTCCAACCACATAAATCTTGATCTCTAGCCTTCCCCAAGTTGCTTTCCACTCAAATCTTCTTTCCACCAAATCCAAATCCTGTGAGAGAGAGTTGAGTGTTGGGGAGACTATCATTTGAAGCACAAGAGCAAGGAGTTCATCATCAACACACCATTTGTTACTTCTTGGAGAGTGGTGTCTCCTAGATTGGCTAGGTGTCACTTGGGAGCCTCCGTCAAGATTGTGGAGTTGAACCAAGGAGTTTGTAAGGGCAAGGAGATCGCCTACTTCGTGAAGATCTACCCGAGTGAGGCAAGTCCTTTGTGGGCGAGGGCCATGGTGGGATAGACAAGGTTGCTTCTTCGTGGACCCTTCGTGGGTGGAGCCCTCCGTGGACTTGCGCAACCGTTACCCTTCGTGGGTTGAAGTCTCCATCAACGTGGATGTACGATAGCACCACCTATCGGAACTACGGATAAAAAATCTCCGTGTCAACATTGCGTTTGCTCCCTAAATCTCATCCCCTTTACCTTCATATGCAATTGTTTTACATTCCGCTGCTATACTCTTAGAATTACATGTGTAGGTTGATTACTTGACTTGTGCTAAGTTGCTAAAATCTGCCAAGAACTAAAATTGGGAAAAGGCTAGATTTTTATTTGGTCAAGTAGTCTAA
Source organism: Triticum aestivum (assembly GCF_018294505.1). Taxonomy (NCBI): domain Eukaryota; kingdom Viridiplantae; phylum Streptophyta; class Magnoliopsida; order Poales; family Poaceae; genus Triticum; species Triticum aestivum. Next base: position 173,779,489 of record NC_057814.1, read on the forward strand.
TCACCCCCCTCTAGACATACTTCTGATCCTACAGCGGCATGGTTTGAGGAGGCAGAGATGGCAAGAAAAGGGGAACAAGATACTTACTCGTCCTCCACGTCCTCCTTTGTTGCCTTCCTCTTCCTCCTTGGGATGAGGGACCCAAAATCGAAGACAACCTCCGCGTCGTCATCTGCGGGAGGAGGGGAAGCAGATGGGGTCCGTGGACGCTTGGACGAAGCAGAGGCAGTTGCCTTCTTCTTCGCCACCGCGACTTTCACCACTTTCCTCGCCGCTGCGGCCCTCGTCTGGCGCACGGACGCCCCTGGGTTTGCTGCAGCTGCACGGCCCTGCCAGGCCGGACCGGCTCGCTAGAGCTGGCCCGCCGCAGGACTCGCCCTCTCCCTGTTGCCGGGGGGTCGACAGTCTCGACCTCCTCCTTCGACAGCTCGTCGACCACATCTTCGATGAGAGGGGCCCCAGTGCCAGCACTGCTAGCCTCCCCAGCAGCCTCCGCCCACTGGGCGAGCTCCGTTTCCTCCGCCTCTGGCGCAGCCTTGTCCTCCACGCCGCCGGCGCTCCCTGCCTCCCTGGCGGCGATGTAGTCCAGCTCCGCCTGGGTGGTGTCCTGGACGAGCCGCGGCTCGGCGCTGACGTACTTCTCCTCTAAGGTGTCAAAAAACTCCTGCACTTGATCCTCCGGCGGCTTGGCCCAAGTTGAGACGAGGCCGTGCGCATTGAACTCCAGCATCATGGCGATGATGTCATTTCGACGCGAGTTATTGCTCAGCGGGACCACCCCCGCCGGCAACCCGAACAAGGGCCCCTTGGAGACCTTGCCGGTTTTGGCAGCCTTGCCAGACCGCTCGACCTTGCCGTCGCGGTTCACGTCGAGCTGGAAGAGCCGCTGGCAGAAGTGGGCGTGCCCCATCACCATGAAGTTGTGGTCGAGGCCAGGGCGAAGCCTCATGATATCAGCCGCGTTCGTAAAGAGCCAGGCCGGCCTCCCCTTGTTATGCAGTGGAGCGATTCGGCGGCGGATGAAATCTGCCACGATCATCTCAAGGGTGAGCCCGGCCTCGGTGAGGTGGAGAATCCTGGTGGTGGCAACCGTGAGCTTCGCATCGTCGGCGTCGACATTGCTCCAGTCATTTTGACGAACCGGCGGCGCCTGGCGAACCCGGCAGAAATCTTGTGGATCATCTTCCTCAATCCAGCACCACCGGCCCCGCCACTCCTCCCACCTCTCCTTCTGAGTGCCCTCTGGGTATGTCCCCTTGGACCTTGGGATCCAGGCGATGCAACCGGAAATGGCGCCCCCCTTTTGGATCCGAGGGAAGAAGTAGTGGCGAAAGAGCGCCGTGTTGGGATGCACCCCGGCGAAACCCTCGCAGAGGTTCGCAAAAAGAGCCATGCACGCCATGACATTTGGAGTAAAATCCAGAAGGTGGAAGCCGTAGGTGTGCATGACGTCATTGAAGAAATCAGAGAAGGGGGGCAGAGGCCGTAGGAGAAGTAATCGACGAAGAATGGGTACCGATTTGGGTCGGCTTCGGCGAAAGCGGCTTTGGTGTTTGAAGTAGTCCCGGAGTTCGACCGTGTCAACCGTCGATGGAAAGTAGGCGTGCTGCATCCGCCGCACCGCCAACTCGCTCTCCGGCGGCTCCTTCTCCCCGGCATCCTTGGCCGCCCCCTTGCCTCTGCTGGTTTTGGGCGCCATGGCGGTTCAGGAGGACAAAGGCGCGGCGAAGGCGAGAGGGGGCAAAAGCTCGAGAGGGAGGAAGAAGGGGACGGCGTTTCCAAGATTGGAGAAGGCATAGGGGTGTCAGGACCCCGATTCCAAGTCACATCGATCTAGCCGGTAACACCTCATATCACTTTGCGGCCTCACGCACGGTATTCCCACGGGTGTCGCCTTACCATGGCCCGGGACCGTTTGCGTCTTTTGGCTCTCGTATATGATAGTGTCGCTAGCATCCATATGACAGAGAACCCGGGCCGACATGACTAGTCGTGAACCCAAAGTGGCACTAACTTACGGGGACATGCATACATGAATCAACATCGAGCATGTCGGTCAGCAGCGTGCGAATCCGGGCTATAGCACTAGGCTAACAGGACTCCGGTGAACCGGGCTGTAGGGGGCTAGGCAGGACTCCGGATGTCACCGCGTGACATTTCCCCGAAGGGACAGACACAGGAACGAAGTGAATCACATGCCGGCCAGTCAAGTGTTCCGGAGCAGTAGTGCTGGGCTAGCAGGACTCCGGTGAACCGGGCTGTAGCGGACTACTATGGCTCATGGAAGCACAAGACTACATTTCCCCATAAGAGAGGCTACCAAGGATAAACAACTAGGTTGTCGGATCCCACACATACCAAGCATTTCAATCATACACACAATATGCTCGATATGTGCAAATACAACATGGCATCACAACAAGACTCTACGACTCAGAGTATTTATTCATTAGGCTCCGAAGAGCCAGATATTACAAACATGGGTCTCATGACCCAACATTCAGAGCATACAAGTCAAACACATGCGGAAGCTTAACATGTCTGAGTACAGACATCTACAAATGAAAAAGGCTGAGAAGCCTGACTATCTACCAGATCCTGCCGAGGGCACAAGATCATAGCTGAGGTATCAAGCTAAACGTCGAAGTCCACACGGAACTACTAGTGAGACTGACGTCTCTCTGCAAAACATAAAATAGGCAAACGTGAGTACAAATGTACCCAGCAAGACTTACATCAGAACTAGCTACATATGCATCGGTATCAACAAAGGGGGTAGTGGAGTTTAACTACAGCAAGCCAGCTTTGACTCAGTGGCTATCCTGAACTACGACTGCAAGTAACTCTTCTGAGGTGGCGCACACGAGTCCACATATTCACCATACCAATACACCACTATGGATCCACTCCCGTCTCCCTACGAGAACGCCATCCATAGCACTCACGCTTATCTTGCGCATTTTAGAGTATCCACTTTCACTTGTCTATGAACTGTACAGGCAACCCAGAAGTCCTTTACCGCGGACACGGCTATTCGAATAGATGATGTTAACCCTGCAGGGGTGTACTTCATCACACACGCTCTCGCCACTTACCACCATGTACACGTCGTGTATCTCGACAACCTTCAAGCGGAAGCCTAGCGAGGGAGTCGGCCACGACCTGACTAACCACACAAGTCTCTAGTCCAGGTTTATCGCCTATTCGGGTTCCATCCGCAAGGAGATCCGGCCGGGGTGTCGCTCACGGCCCCAAACGATGTGTGCAGGGTTCCCAAGCCCACCTCGACGGATGGATCTACGCTTGGTACACCGTGCCATGGTGCCTAGTCTGTCCCAAGCCCACCTGTACCGGGTACCACTTGGTAGACTACTAACACAACCTACAAACACCAGAAACTAGTTGCAACTCCTGGACAGAGATCAAGTTGATTAATAAGTCGAGAGGGGTCGAGTTACCGGAACCCAATGTGTGGTAGTAACTGTTCATGGATCACAAACACAGAACTCAGTTCCTGAGGACGGTTTCAATGAGACAACCCACCATGTACTCCTACATGGCCTCTCACCGCTACCTTTACCAAATCGTGTTCACACACTTAGCTCTCAACAGTAGGACATGTTCACCACATTCCAATTCATCCCCGATGAATCAGACCTGACTCAACTCTAAGCAATAGCAGGCATGACAAACAGGCATGAATGAGTAGGCACATCAGGGCTCAAACAACTCCTACTCATGCTAGTGGGTTTCATCTATTTACTGTGGCAATGACAGGTCATGCAGAGGATAAGGGGTTCAACTACCGCAGCAAGTAACATATGAATCGTTGTTGTCCTAATGCAGTAAAAGAGAGCAGGAGCGAGAGAGTGGGATTGTATCAGAATGAACAAGGGGGTTTGCTTGCCTGACACTTCCGAAGATAGTATAGCTCTTCGTCGGTGTCATCGATCGCATCGTCGAAGCAACGTCTACTGAGAGAGGACAACACCGGCAAACAGAGAAGAAACACGATCAATGCAATGCACAATATGATGCATGCTATGACATGGCAATATGAATGTGTTTTGGCTAATGCAACTACAAACAGATGGGTTTGGGTCATTCTGAACCAAAGGTTCAATCCCAAACTCAAATTATGAATTTAAATAGTGCCTTATCATGTTTTGAACTAAACAGCAAGGTTAAGTTGTTTAGACATGCATGAAAGCAGTACAGATGGATAGATTGGATTTTTCTGATCATTTTTCATATATAAATCTTTTCAAGCTGAGTTATAGATGATTTTTTATGATTTTTAGAAGTTTGCTACATTTTCTGGAATTTCCTATATAAAAATAAATCCAGAAATGAGTTATTGCATCAGCACTGCGTCACTGTGACGTCAGTGGTCAACGGGGCCGGTCCAGGTCAAACTGACCAGTGGGTCCCGTCTGTCAGTAGTTAGTTAAACTAACTAAGTTTAGTTAGCGTTAAACTAATACTAACCAAGTTTAGTTAGTGGCCTGGGGCCCACACGTCAGTGACCCAGGGGGTCAAACTGGGTCCACCCGGGGTCAACGGTCAGCAGGGTCAAACTCGCCGGCGACTCGACGTCGGCGAGGCCTGAGACGGCGGCGCGGCTCGGAAATCGCCCACGGGTGTCCAAATGGGCGGCGGAGAGGCTCTACGGGTGCAGCGCAACGAGGCGCGTCTAACGGGGCAAGCGGGAGCAGCTGGGGTGGACCGAACTCGTCGGAAGCAAGCTCGCGGCGGCGGCCAGAGTTCGGGAACATGCGGGCACGAGGCTGCGATGCACTAGGGGGCCAGTTAGCGGCTGCGTTGGCCTCTCCGTTGCTCCAGGAGTACGCCGGAGGCTCAAGCTCAAGCGGAGACGCACGGTGGCTGCGAGAGCAACGTCCATGGCGGACGGCGGCGCTCGGGTACGGCGGCTGGTATAGTTAGAGGACAGAAACGATCTTGGGGAGGAGGGGGAAAAGTGTCGGAGCTCACAGCGATCTCAAGGGAGGACTCAGCGGGCTCGGGGAGGCGGAGACGGCGGCGATTCGCCAGTGAGGTTGCCGGTGGCCGAAGGTTGGGGATGATCTCGGGGAAGACGCTACAGGGCTCCCGCGGTCGAATGGGTTGGTGTAGACGACGCAGAAGGCGATGGCGGTTCCTCTGGACCCATCGGGGAGGCACGGGATGGACAGTGGCCGCGGTAATTTGCGTCGGTGACGACGAGCTCCGCTCGGGTGTGCTCGGGAGAGGGAGCAGAGGGCGAGGGAGAGAGCAGAGAGTGAGGGAGAGGAGCGAGGGGGTCGAGGGGAGGTGCGTGGTGTTCACAGCCGCGTCGGGGAAGCGGCGGGAAGCAGGAGGTGGCGCGGGCGCGTGCTGGCGTGCGGCGAACACACGCCCTCCTGCCTACTGGCAGGAGGTTGAAGACAGTGGCGGCTGCGGTGGGCTGGCTCTGGTGGGCTGGGCCAGCTCCTGGGCCAGCCAGGTGGGTACAATAGCAGGCCACAGGTGGGTGCAGGTAAGTCCTCGCTTTTTTTATCTCTTTTAATTCCTGTTTTCTATTTTGTTATTTTGTTCTGGGCTTTATTAAAAATGCCAGGGCATTTCCAAAAATCATGAAACTAGTCGTGGCTACTGTTTAGAATATATCCAACAGTAAACATTTTAGTCTATGATTATTTGAGCATTGAAAATATTTAATAGCATTTAAATGCCCAAATGCAAATACTATATGATTTAATTCAGAGCCCAAATATGTCATGGAAAAATGTGCAGCACCTCTGGTTATTGTTTCATTTTCCAGAAATGATGAACATTTTTAAAAGCCATTTGGAAACACTAAGAATATTTTAGTTGAACCTAGTGAATTCCTTTGATGCTAGGGTTTCAACAATCCCCATTTCAAGTTTCATGAAATTTAAACATGATGCAACAACCAAGCTAGTCCAAGTGCATAGCAAGGCTAGGGACGTGACAAGGGGCTAAATGAGCAGCGCACCCGCGGTTATTCCTTTTTACGGGGAAGGCACGGGCCGCCTCTTTTCCCATTAACTGCGATGTGACGCATGCGTGCGGAGACCGCCCCACGCATGACCCCCACGTCTCGCACGACCCTCCACGTCACGCGTTCAACGCGGGTCGTGGAGAAGCGCAACGGACGAAAAGTTATTGCGGTAAAATCCGCCCCACCTGCCCGCGCACCGTTCTGGGCCTATCCCAACAACACGTCGCTCTTATGTGTGGCCTAGGCCCGGGGGCTCCTGTCGGTGTACAAAAGTAGGGGCTCTCCTTTTGACCCCTTTACTTGTGCACGGGCAGTCAGAGCCGCGCCCGTGGCCACACTTAACAAGGCAGAGGAGGGAAGCCGGAGGGAAACCGAAGCACAAGGCCAACAAAAACAACGCCAAGACCAAGAACACAAAGAGCAGAGGGACGAAGTAGGTTCCCCCAGCAAGACCCTTGCCGGGGGCAGCCTCAGCAACCCCGGCAAGAGCCTTGTCGGGGCAGCTCGCCCAACACCAGCAGGGTGCGCTACCCTTGAGCCCACGGCCTCCAACATAACCAACCACGATGGGACGAAGGCTTGGGAGGCGCCTCCATGGTGGCATGCAGATCTTTGTCAAGATCATAGATACACAAGTTCAGATGAGGACTAGAAGACAACGATCCTCGGCAATATCCTTGCCGAGGAGATCCACAAGACCCCCGGCGAGATCCTTGCCGGGGACAACCATGCTACCGTGGCAAGACCCTTGTCGGGGCCCCGGCAAGACCCTTGCCGAGGATGCCTGCGGGTCCACAGTCAGGCCCGCATTAACCAAGACTCCGCCGCCGTTCACATGCAGCTGCCAGCCCAACCAGCTGGGTAGGCACCTGCGTGGCAACATGCGGCTTCCAGACCAACTCAGCAAGCACCTGCGTGGTGGCATGCAGATCTTCGTGAAGGCCCTGCCACCGCGCCACCTCAGCAGCCTGCCTGCCTACATGGCGCTGCACACATCACTGGCCTGGGCGCGTGTCGAAGCAAGGCGGAGCAGCGACGGACGGGACGGGCCTCGTTCCCGTCCCCGATAAAACTAATGGACACCTAAGTAGCGCATTTAATGCGCTTTGTCCCGTATGCCAGGCGATAAGCTCGCGCACTGTACACATTTCCACCTCCTGTTTGCCAGTGTGGCAACCCCTTTTCGACTATAAAAGGAGGCCCGAGGCATACTGGAGAGGGACTCGGCTCTTTGGAACTATGCAGCCACCGTAGCTAGTTCGAGAGCTCAAGAACACTCTAAAATACACACCAAAGCAGGACTAGGGTATTACGCATCCTCGCGGCCCGAACCTGGGTAAACGATATTTGTGCTAGCTCCTAAACCTGCTCTTCTCACAACCCCGCGCCCGCCAACCCTAGAAGGGATTCCAGTGATCCCATAGGTGTCATTTCCCCGACAGAGTGATTGAACATCACTTGAAGGTGTGCCCCAACGTATGCCCTGTGAAGCAGAGGGTGCGGCGGCAGTCCACGGAGAAGAAGGCTTTCATCGTCCAAGAGACCCGCAAGTTGGAAGCAGCAGGTGTCATTCATGAGGTTCGGTACCCCGAGTGGCTGGCGAACCCTGTCGTTGTGCCGAAGAAAGGCGGGAAGGAGTGCATGTGTGTTGACTTCACCAACCTCAACAAGGCTTGCCCCCAAGATCTGTTCCCGCTCCCACGCATCGACCAAATCGTTGACTCCACCGCCGAGTGCGATTCGCTGTGCTTCCTGGATGCGTTTTCAGGATATCACCAGATCAAGATGGCAGTAGAAGATGTGGAGAAGACAGCCTTCCTGACCCCGTGTGGGGTGTACTGCTACACTTGCATGCCGTTCAGGCTGCGCAACGCAGGCGGAACCTTCCAACGGCTGATGCACATCGCCCTGGGTCGGCAGCTCGAGAGAAACGCTGAAGCTTACGTCGACGAAATTGTGTTAAAGTCTCGGGAGGCGAGAACTTTGATTCAGGACCTGGAGGAGACCTTCGCGAGCCTCCGCCAGGTGGACTTGCGACTCAACCCGGAGAAGTGCGTGTTTGGAGTCCCTTCCGGTGAGCAGCTGGGCTTCCTCGTGTCCCACAGGGGGATCGAGGCCAACCCAGAGAAGGTCAAGGCAATCAAAGACATGAGTCCACCGCAAACCCTCAAGGAGATGCAGAAGCTTGCTGGTCGCGTGACTGCATTGGGACGCTTCATTTCCAAGCTGGGAGAGCGCGCCCTACCCTTCTTCAAGCTGATGAAGAAGAAGGGCCCATTCGAGTGGACTCCAGAGGCCGACCAAGCGTTTCAAGACCTCAAGAGATACCTGACCAGCCCTCCAGTGATGGTGGCACCCCGACCTCTCGAGCCCTTGGTGCTCTACCTATCTGCCACACCCCACTCCACCAGCGCAGCGCTGGTGGCCCTCAGAGAAGAGCGCCAGGTCAAGGGCACGCCAAGTGGAACCACCAGGCCGGACGAAGCAGCGCGGCACCAAGGCGATGCTCCTGAAGCAGCGACTGCTTCGGCAGGCCGCCAAGCCCGTGAAGCCGAAGACCCCAAAGAGACACCTCAACCCACGGGAGCCGAAGACTCTGACAGCTCTCCCGCCCTTGTCGAGCACCCGGTGTACTTCGTCAGCATGGTGCTACGAGATGCGAGGGCACGATACCCCATGCCTCAGAAGCTCCTGCTCGCGCTCCTGGTGGCTTCGCGCAAACTGCGCCACTACTTCCAGGGTCACCCCATCAAGGTCGTCTCGGCTTACCCACTGGAGCGAGTGCTAAGGAGCCCCAATGCTGCGGGACGAGTTGCTGAATGGAACATCGAGCTGCAAGCGTTTGACTTGGAGTTCAGGATGACAAGGGTCATCAAGGGTGCCGCGCTCACCGATTTCGTAGCAGAATGGATGGACGCCCCGGAGCTTGAAGTAGGTGAGGATAGGTCTCTCTCGCCGGGGAGTGAAGCGCCAGCCGGCTGGGTTATGTATTTCAATGGCGCCTTTGCGTGCCAGGGCGCGGGGGCTGGAGCAGTGCTTATCTCACCCACTCAGGACAAGCTCTACTACGCTGTGCAGCTCTGTTTTCAGCAGGGCGAGAAGGTCTCCAACAACATAGTAGAGTACGAAGGCCTCATAGCCGGCCTGAAGGCTGCAGCGGCCCTGGGGGTGAAGCGCCTCACCATCAAGGGCGACTCACAGCTCCGCGTCAACTTCTCCAACAAGATATACGAGCCGAAGGACGAACACATGGAGGCATACCTCGCGGAGGTGCGCAAGATGGAGAAGTAGTTCCTGGGCCTGGAGTTAGAGCACGTGCCCCACGACACCAACAAGGAAGCCGACGACATTGCCAGGAGGGCATCCAAGCGACTGCCCCAAGAGCCTGGCGTCTTTGAGGAGCGGCTCTTCAAGCCGTCGGCAACACCACCACTTTCAAGGACGGTGCAACCTCGGGAGGAGCTCCCACAACCACCTGCTACGGGAGCCCTGGCCTATGGCCCGACCTCGGGAGCGCGTCTGCTCTTGGCGCTCGAGCCTCAGGAGGGATGCTGGACCAAGGAATTCAAGGAATACCCGACGAAAGGGATGCTGCCGGAGAAGGAGGAGGTCGCAGAGCGTGTGGCCCGACAAGCCACAACATACTGCATCCAGGACGGTGAGTTATACAGGAAGCGGCCAAATGACGTTTCCGTGCACTGCATCTCCAGGGAACAGGGGAAAGAGCTGCTAGCTGACATACACGGTGGGGACTGCGGGCACCACTCGTCATCGCGAACCCTCGTTGGCAAGGCATTCCGCAGTGGATTCTACTGGCCTACTGCGCTC